>NW_022589722.1:12831815-13109880 GCF_004348235.1 Phoca vitulina | reverse complement strand
TTGGGTCAACCAGGAAATCAAAGAAGAACTCAAACAATTCATGGAAACCAATGAGAACGAAAACACATCAGTCCAAAACCTATGGGATACTGCAAAGGCAGTCCTAGGGGGAAATACATAGTCATCCAAGCCTCACTCAAAAAATAGAAAAATCCCGAATTCACCAACTAACTCTACACCTTAAAGAACTAGAGAAAAAGCAACAAACAACGCCTAAGCCATGCACTAGAAGAGAAATCATTAAAATTAGAGCAGAAATCAATGAATTAGAAATCAGAAACACAGTAGATCAGATCAACGAAACTAGAAGTTGGTTCTTTGAAAGAATTAATAAGATCGATAAACCACTGGCCAGACTTATCCAAAAGAAAAGAGAAAGGACCCAAATTAATAAAATTATGAATGAAAGGGGAGAGATCATGACTAACACCAAGGAAATAGAAACAATTATTAGAAATTATTATCAACAACTATATGCCAATAAACTGAGCAATCTGGATGAAATGGAGGACTTCCTGGAAACCTATAAGCTGCCAAGACTGAAACAGGAAGAAATTGACAACCTGAATAGGCCAATAACCAGTAATGAGATTGAAGCAGTGATCAAAAACCTCCCAAAAAACAAGAGTCCAGGGCCTGATGGATTCCCTGGGGAATTCTACCAAACATTCAAAGAAGAAATAATACGTACTCTACTGAAGCTGTTTCAAAAAATAGAAACAGAAGGAAAACTTGCAAACTCATTCTATGAGGCCATCATTACCTTAATCCCCAAACCAGGCAAAGACCCCAACAAAAAGGAGAATTTCAGACCGATATCCCTGATGAATATGGATTCCAAAATCCTCAACAAAATCCTAGCTCATAGGATCCAACAATACATTCAAAGGATCATCCACCACGACCAAGTGGGATTTATCCCCAGAATGCAAGGGAAACATTCACAAATCAATCAATGTGATAGAACACATTAATAAGAGGAGGGAGAAGAACCATATGGTCCTCTCAATTGATGCAGAAAAAGCATTTGACAAAATACAACATCCTTTCCTGATTAAAACTCTTCAGAGTATAGGATAGAGGGAACATTCCTCAAGTTCATAAAATCCATCTATGAAAAACCCACAGTGAATATCATCCTCAATGGGGAAAAGCTGAGAGCCTTTCCCTTAAGATCAGGAACACATCAAGGATGCCCACTCCTGCCACTATTGTTCAACATAGTACTAGAAGTCCTAGCAACAGCAATCAGACAACAAAAAGAAATAAAAGGTATTCAGATTGGCAAAGAAGAAGTCAAACTCTCTCTTTTCGCAGACGAAATGATACTTTATGTGGAAAACCCAAAAGACTCCACCCCCAAATTACTAGAACTCATCCAGCAATTCAGTAATGTGGCAGGATACAAAATCAATGCACAGAAATCAGTTGCTTTCTTATACACTAACAACGCAACTGTAGAAAGAGAAATTAGAGAAACGATTCCATTTACAATAGCACCAAAAACCATAAGATACCTCGGAATAAACCTAACCAAAGAGGTAAAGGATCTATACTCTAGCAACTACAAAATGCTCATGAAAGAAATTGAAGAAGACAGAAAAAGATGGAAAAATATTCCGTGCTTATGGATCGGAAGAATAAACATTGTTAAAATGTCTATGCTACCCAGAGCAATCTATACCTTCAGTGCCATCCCAATCAAAATTCCAATGACATTTTTCAAAGTGCTGGAACAAACAATCCTAAAATTTGTATGGAATCAGAAAAGACCCCGAATCGCCAAGGACATGTTGAAAAAGAAAAACAAAGCTGGGGGCATCACGTTGCCCGATTTCAAGCTATATTACAAAGCTGTGATCACCAAGACAGCATGGTACTGGCACAAAAACAGACATATAGACCAATGGAACAGAATAGAGAACCCAGGTATGGACCCTCAACTCTATGGTCAAATAATCTTTGACAAAGCAGGAAAAAACATGCAATGGAGAAAAGACAGTCTCTTCAATAAATGGTGCTGGGAAAATTGGACAGCCACATGCAGAAGAATGAAACTCGACCATTCTCTAACACCATTCACAAAGATAAACTCAGAGTGGATGAAAGACCTCAATGTGAGACAGGAATCCATCCAAATCCTAGAGGAGAACATAGGCAGTAACCTCTTTGACATCGCCCACAGCAACTTCTTTCAAGATACATCTCGAAAAGCTAGTGAAACAAAAGCAAAAATGAACTTTTGGGACTTCCTCAAGATAAAAAGCTTCTGCACAGCAAAGGAAACAGTCAACAAAACAAAGAGGCAACCCACAGAATGGGAGAAGATATTTGCAAATGACACTACAGATAAAGGGCTGGTATCCAAGATCTATAAAGAACTTCTCAAACTCAACACCCAAAAAACAAATAATCAAGTCAAAAAGTGGGCAGAAGATATGAAAAGACACTTCTCTGAAGAAGACATACAAATGGCTAACAGACACATGAAAAAATGTTCATCATCATTAGCCATCAGGGAAATCCAAATCAAAACCACATTGAGATATCACCTTACACCAGTTATAATGGCAAAAATGGACAGGGAAAGAAACAACAAATGTTGGAGAGGTTGTGGAGAAAGGGGAACCCTCTTACATTGTTGGTGGGAATGCAAGTTCGTACAGCCACTTTGGAAAACAGTGTGGAGGTGCCTCAAAAATTTAAAAATAGAGCTACCCTATGACCCAGCAATTGTACTCCTGGGTATTTACCCCAAAGACACAGATGTAGTGAAAAGAAGGGCCATATGCACCCCAATGTTCATAGCAGCAATGTCTGCAATAGCCAAACCGTGGAAAGAGCCGAGATGCCCTTCAACAGATGAATGGATAAAGAAGATGTGGTCCATATGTACAATGGAATATTACTCAGCCATCAGAAAAGATGAATACCCAACTTTTACATCCACATGGATGGGACTGGAGGAGATTATGCTAAGTGAAATAAGTCAAGCAGAGAAAGTCAATTATCATATGGTTTCACTTATTTGTGGAACATAAGGAATAACATGGAAGACATTAGGAGAAGGAAGGGGAAAATGGGGAGGGGTAATTGGAGGGAGAGATGAACCATGAGAGACTATGGACTCTGAGAAACAAACAGGGTTTTAGAGGGGAGGGGGGAGGGGGGATTGTTTAGCCCAGTGATGGGTATTAAGGACGGCACGTACTGCATATTTCGTATAGCACTGGGTGTTATACGAAAACAATGGATGTGGATCACCACATCAAAAACCAATGATGTATTGTATGGTGACTAACAGAACATAATAAAATTTAAAAAAAAAAAAAAGATACAGAGGATAGAGTGGTGCTTGCCAGGAGCTTTGGGGACGGGGAATGTGGAGTTGCTATTCAACAGGTATAAAATTTTAGTTTGCAAGATGCAAAAGTTCTAGAGATCTGCTGTGCAACATTGTGCTCTATAGTTAACAATACTGTATTGTGCACTTAAAAATTTGTTAAGAGGGCATAGATCTCATGTTAAATGTTCTTAGGGCAATAAAAAAAAAAAGAAAAAAAAGAATAAAGGAAAGAAAACAAGACTCCATTACCCTTATTACCCTGTGCATTCACAACACAAATGTCTTCTGCCAGAGCTTCTCAAGCATTTAAATAAACCATTTGTACCTGGTATAATTTTGTTATTTTTTTTCAATGGAGTAAGTGCTCATATTCTTACTAGTGTTACTTAGAGTGTATGTTTATATTCCGCCTGTCTTCAAAAAAGACTTGAGAAGGCTTACAATAAAGGATATAATTACAGTAAAATAAGACCCCATTAAAGCAATAGTAAAAGATACGAACCAGAGAGTTTAAAAGAAAAATTTTAGATGAGCGATAAAGGAAAGAAAATATTCCAGAAAACCTAAGGAGAATGATTGCAACTAAGCATACAACTTGGCTCTAAGTTTCTTGGCAAGCCAAAACAAAAGTGGGCTACAGAGCTGTCATTATAAAGAAAATATTATCAAGGTACATAGAGAAAGGAACTCTTTCCTAGCTTGAAACTCTGGAAGGAATTTCCCCCATGGGTCATTTTGTAAAAGATAGCTAACTAGATTAGGAACAACCCTATCATTGGGGGAAAGGGGAGTATTCTACCTGTGACTTATACATAGCCAGATGTGCAGTGATAAGGGAGCGCCTCTGTGAAGACCTTTCTACAGGGGACTTCTAGCTTTCTCCATGATATAAACAAGCACTAGAATGTTGTTTCCTTACCCTTTCAATATCAATGTTGTTTTTCCTTACCCTTTCAAAAAAGGCCCTCTTTATTTAATCTGTTCTGTGGGTCAGTGACTTGAGTACCAGGATTTCAGGGGTACTTAATAAAATTACAGCACTAAAATTTCACATGACAGGTTGGGAAGCTATTAATCATATGTGGAAGAATATGAAATATGGTGTCAGAAAATGTAAGTTAGGGTCACAGTTCCCATTTCTTACTGGCTGCATGACCTTGGACAAGTTACTTCATCATTTAAGCCTTCATTTCCTTATTCTTTACAGTGAGAATAATAGATTTCTTCTTATTATAATTAAATGGGATAATTTGTATGAAAGCACTTATAAACTGCAAAGGTCTGTTAGTTATTATTATGTTGCCTCTCCAGAAGTCTCTTTACCTTAAAATTAGAGGTCATTGTGGTCATTTTTCTCTCCAGGCAATTCAATGCAGTTTATAAGCACTTGGTAAGATAGTTGCTTTGTATTCATGCATAGACCATTCATCTTCTGGAAGGTTTCTGAAAACAAAACAAAGCAAAAATTAAAAAAAACCAACAACAACCAAAAAAATTTTTTTTTTGACTTTTCTTCTTGAAGAAGTGACCAGTAAGATAGATTTTCTAGTTCATTTTTATATATTAAAGAAAAATTTGTTTACTCTATGAACAAAACAGTAAGGCCATTTTCCCCACTAATAAAAACAGGAATAGAGAGGAATTCCAGGACAATGAACAAAGACCAAGTGTGTAAGCACATGCATGCTTGCAACACAATCGTTAAGTTTGACCGCAGTTCAACTTGTAGTACCATCAGTCTCTCCTCAACAAATTTGATAAAGTAGTCAGTAAATTATTTTTTAGAAGATTATGCTAACAAGCGGTGGGTTGTGTGTAGTCGGGAGCTTAGAGAGCTTAAAGGCAGACAGGTGACTACGCTGCTGTCACAGTCATCCAGACCCAAGGGAAAGTGACAACCCAAGCTTAACAGTAGTAGCTGTAGGAAAAGGGAGAGGGTAGTCTGTGAGAGATGTCTGTTATTTACTAATATTTAACCCTTTCTGAGTCATCAATACCTCGGAAAGTCTCCTGGAAACTGTGAGGCCTCTTGCAGGAAAAATGCAAATACACTTTAAAAGAAAGTAATTTCCAATCCCTCCCACATACATATGTGTATATATGTATAGATTCATGTGTGCACACACGTACACACACACACATCCATCTTGAGAGAGGAAAAATGCTTGTAGACAAAGGAAACACAGCATTAATGAAGAATTACCAATTTCTAAAAGAGTTTCCAAATTCCTGAGAGTACTCCAGACTCTGGATTTCTGGAGTTGAAAGTTTTCATACCTATGATCAGTGCTAAAAATATCAAAGTCATACGCAAACAATGAATCATGGAACACTACATCAAAAACTAATGATGTTATGTATGGTGATTAACATAACATAATAATAAAAAAAAATATCACCAAAGTCTATCAGAGAATGATGTAGAGTCTCTCTTCCATTTGGGAAGATCTGAGCATGAGATCAACAACAGTTCAGACCTTAAATAAATATCAGCCATAGTAGATTTGGGAAAGGATTAAATGAAACATTTCAAATTATAAGATGTCAAATAAGAGAGTTTTAGTGTGTATAGGTGTGGGATCTCTAATATAAATTTAATATATATTTTATCTGCTCACATATTCTTGAAGCACGCATAGTTTTGTGCACATTTTTTGATACAGTGATAGATACACAGGACATGGGCATATGCGAGGCTGACCCTGTATACTGACAGTGACGTCCCTAAGCCCGTGTGTCTCTTAGATCTTGAATCTCTTTATTGGCCACATGTATTCTCAGCTATAAAATTCTAAGCTGGAGAAAATGAAAAATGTTCATCATTTTCTACTTTTATTTTTTTTAATGCTGAGAAATTTTCTCCATAAAGATTTAATTTGTTGTTTTAGTAGATAATGTATTTGATTCATGATTTACAAATAAGAAAGTGTAAATAATTGTATAATATTCAGTGAAGAAAATCTCTCTGTAGTACCTATGACCTCAGGTTCCCACTTCTTCTCATATGCAAACATGCTGTCAGGTATATCCTTTCAGGACCATTTAATCAGAATACAAGCAAATATGAATATATCTTCTTTTTCCCCTTTACTTCTCCCTTTTAAGCTAATTAACAAATAGTACCATACTCTACACTCTGTTCTTCATCTTGCTTTTTTAATCTATTAATTTAAATTAATGAAT
Source organism: Phoca vitulina (assembly GCF_004348235.1). NCBI lineage: Eukaryota > Metazoa > Chordata > Mammalia > Carnivora > Phocidae > Phoca > Phoca vitulina. The sequence continues at coordinate 13,103,351 of NW_022589722.1, read as the reverse complement.
ATCTTTCCATAACAGAAAATAGAGCACTACCTGGTATTTAATTGTATGAATGTACCATAATTTATTTCACTATCTCCTATATTGCTTCCAGTATGTTGTTATTATAAGCAATGCTATAACGAATAACCTTGTTTATATTTTAGATGTGCAGGCATATATCTGATGGATACATTCCCAAAAGTTAAATCACTATTCAGGGCACATGTATATTTGTCCTTTTGATAAGTATTGCCAAGTTGCCCTCCTTAGAGGTTATAATTATTTACCCTATCACCGGCAATATACAAGAAAGTCTTATGTCCTGACCAATAAAACATGTTACCAAACTTTTGGACCTTTGCTTATTTGGCAGATGAAAAATAGTATCTCCGTGCCATTTCTTGTGTTCTGAGTGAACTTGAGCTTCTTTTCATATGCTTACTTTCCATTCGTATTTTCTCTCTAAACTACCTGTTCATACCCTCTGCCCATTTTGGGGATGTTATTGGCTTTTATTGATTGATTTTTTTTTTTTTAAGATTTTTTATTTATTTATTTGAGAGAGAGAGAATGAGAGAGCGCAAGCACATGAGAGGGGGGAGGGTCAGAGGGAGAAGCAGACTCCCCGCCGAGCAGGGAGCCCGATGCGGGACTCGATCCAGGGACTCCAGGATCATGACCTGAGCCGAAGGCAGTCGCTCAACCAACTGAGCCACCCAGGCGCCCTGGCTTTTATTGATTTAAAGAAGTTCTTTATCATTAGGCATACAGCCCTGTGTATGTATTATGAGTTACAATGATCTTCCCCAATTTTGCATTTGTTTGTTGGCTGGCTGACAGGGAGGAAAAGGGGTTTCTTTTATTCATTTCCACTTTTGTATCATCACCATTCCTTATACTTAGAAACATCTGTTTCATGGTTGGGTTCTACCTGCTGATTGTAGCGTCAAAGAAAATTGCACTGGATGGGGTTAAGGAAGAATTTATTCAAGACTGTTGCAATCGGAATAAGAGATTGAATTTAATTCCCCTGAAACAAAGGTGGAAGAGTTTTTAAGTGCTAGGGTGAGCTATTGGAAAAGTATTGAAGGACAGTTATGGGGGGAGATTGGTCAATGTAATTAGGCCATCTGTGTTTGCTAATTGATGCTTATTGAAATTAGGCTCCTACCCTCCCCCAAGCCTGGGAGTGAGGGGCGATATCATTCTTTTTTTTCTTTATATTAAAGTTATTTTTTTAATTTTATTTTATTATGTTATGTTAATCACCATACATTCCATCATTAGTTTTTGATGTAGTGTTCCATGATTCATTGTTTGCATATAACACCCAGTGCTCCATGCAATACGTGCCTTCTTTAATACCCATCACCAGGCTAACCCATCCCCCCACTCCCCTCCCCTTTAGAACCTTCAGTTTGTTTCTCAGAGTCCATAGTCTCTCATGGTTCGTGTCCCCCCTCCAATTTACCCCCCTTCATTTTTCCCTTCCTACTATCATCTTTTTTTTTTTAACATATAATGTATTATTTATTTCAGAGGTACAGGTCCATGATTCAACAGTCTTACACAATTCACAGCGCTCACCATAGCACATACCCTCCCCAATGTCTATCACCCAGCCACCCCATCCCTCCCACCCCCCACCACTCCAGCAACCCTCAGTTTGTTTCCTGAGATTAGGAATTCCTCATAGCAGTGAGATCAGGGCGATATCATTCTGAAGGCTGCATTTCAAAAGGATGGCTTTCAGGCCCTTGGGAAGATTTTCCTTGGTTGTAAAACCAGCAAGAGCCTGGAAGAAGATTTACATCTCAAGGAAACAGAGAAATAATTTACAGTTGTAAGTTTTCTAAAGTAAATGATCTAAGAAAATGGAGGTCAGGGGCCTATGGTGAGGAAGAAATCTGTCTAAAGTTTAGTCAAGCTGAGGGGACATTAACCCACAGCTAATCTATTCTCTAATAACTCTTTCTGTCTGTAACTATCAGATCTCTAATGGAGATTCCCCCTCTTCCTTGAGAGAATCATCTGATCACTCAGGACACTCTATTTGTCAATCAAGCTGAGTTAGAGGAATCACACTGCTAAATGCAGTGGTTTCATATGATTTCATGTTTATGAGTGTTTACATACATAGGCCAGAAAATGCCTACGTGGTGCAGGTACTCACAGAACCCTTCACATGCTAGAGTGTTTTATACCATGTTTCATAGGACTCTTAATTATAAGAGTAATAGGGGTGCCTGGGTGGCTCAGCCGGTTAGGTGTCTGCCTTTGGCTCAGGTCATGGTCCCAGGGTCATGGGATCGAGCCCTGCATTGGGTTCCCTGCTCAGCGGGGAGTCTGCTTCTCCCTCTACCCTTCCCCCTTGCTCATGATCTCTCTCTCTCTCTCTCACTCTCCCTGTCTCTCTCTCAAATAAATAAATAAAATCTTTAAAAATAATTATAAGAGTAATAATTAACTTTTTAGGAGGCACTTAGTATAAGCCAGGTGCTGTTGTATGCTCCTTACTTGTATTAATTCATGTAATCCTGACAAATACTCTATGAAGTAGTTATTCTCCCACTTTACAGACTATAAAACAGAGGAACAGAAATTAAGAAACTTGCCCAAGCTCATTTAAACAGGAGCAATGGGATTTAAATCCGCTCTGATTCCAGAACCCAAGATTTTAATTTCTATGTTAATCTGCCTTGCTTTCTAATCTTTCAAGAGTTTTGCCAGGGGGCTGGGGCGGTATTTTCTTTTAAGAATTGTTTGGGAGGTGATATAATGGGGTAAACTGAAAGATCTTGGAGCTTAGCTGGCCTCCTTACTCCTGAGCCTATGGGCAGCAGGTCAGAACCAGTGACTGCAGAGGCTCCCCAGCCAGAACACCACTGTGGCAGCCACTTACCAGAGAATCCCTTAATAATCTGTTCTATGAATTAGTAATCAGATATTTTCCATAAAGCACTGTGAAAGAATTCAATAAAGACACCTAGGGAAATTAAAATAAGCCATTTTACTCCATAAGAATTCAGAGGACTTAGGGAGAAACATCTGTCAAGGCCAGGGAAATAGAAGAATGCTGGGGGTGGAAAGGTGAGAAAAAAGATTTTTTTTTTTAATCCAAAAAGCAGAAGTTAGAAGGAGAGCATCCTTTTTTTTTTTTTTTTTTTTTTCCTGAGCAGCTTTGAAATGCTAATCTTTGCATCCTGGTGTTAAAGTGGACCCTAGAGCAGGGTGCTGGAGAGACCCTTCACTCTCTGGAGTCTGGGTACCTGTGCCAAGATGCCATCACTGTAGATTCCCTTTTCTTTCTTTTTTTTTTTTTTTTTTTTTTTGGTCAAGCCCTCACCTTTGGACCCTTGTCTTGTCACTGGGCTGGGGCAATAATGTGTATAGAGGGAAAAATATAGACTGGATTTTAATCGAAGATCCATTACTTATTAGGTGAGGCATCTTGTGCAAAATACTCATCCACTCTGAGTCTGTTTTCTCATCTGTATAATCGGCATAACTCTTTAGAGTAAAAATTAGAGATAATGTCTAAAAAGTGCTACTTATGCAATAGTCACTCAACAATTTATGAATATTAATATGCTTCAGCAAGCTTCCAGTCATCAGCTGAAGAGCTCAGAGCAAAGAGCAAAGCAGGATGAGATTGAAACCAGGGACCAGGTCTCTTTCCAGGGGGCTATTGAAAGAGTTGTCTGACCTTGTGATGGTAAATGATGAACAAAAAGGATGACATAGGCAAGGAAAGGAGAAGACAGCCCACGGTTATAGTCAGTATGAAGTCCAACCTGAAGATGTCAAAGATCTTAGAGGACATAGGAAGCATAATAGAAAATTCGGGTAGTCAGAACCAACATAAACCAGATTTTGAGAAACAATTTCCATATAAAGCAAGACTAGTGGGAAAGAGGACTAGCAGCTGCAAGACAACTAGATTTCAAGAAGATTTAGTAGGTCCTCAGAATAGGAGCACAGGAATGTAGATCAAATGAACCCCTTTATAAGATTGACACACGGGGGTAAAAAGTCTCAGGGAAAGAGGAGAATGAGAGGGACAGGGCCTTGAAAGTAAAGAGGTTAGCATAACATTTTTGGCTGCTGTAACCAAGAGACTCAACATAATAGTGGCTTAAACAAGATAAAAATTTACTTCTCTCACATTGAAGTTTGGATCAGTGGTCTAAGGTGATACGGCAAAAATCATCAAAAAGCATCAGGGACCATGTTCTTTCTGTCTTGTTGTTCTGCTACCTTTAATAGCTTCCATCTCTGATTCAAAATAATGTCCTCAGCTTTCACCATCCCTTCCACTTTCCAAATAATGGCAGGTAAAACAGGACTACATTTTCCATTTTAAGGACACAACCCAAGGTTGCACACCTCATTTCTCCTCACATACTGTTGGCCAGGACGTAGTCACACAGCCACACCAGACTGCAAAGGAAACTGGATGTAGTCTTTGGTGGGGCAGCCACCAAAACTTCTGTTACTATTAATTAAAATTACTAAACTTTTATCTATACTGTGGACATCAAAACAGAAGTACAATTATGGAATCCCAGGACCCATGATGTTGTGTCAAACCATGCCTTCTTAAAGGAGATAAGTCGGAGCCTTGCCAGACACTATGTTTCCATTCGTATTTAGAGGAAACCTACAGGTCTCAAGACTTTGGGCTCTACCAAACCTCCTGGACTGTCGTTTTATTCCTATTCTATTAAGTGACAGCAAAATTAATTTGTAAAATACACATTACCAGCAAAGAAAGCTATAGATTTTTTAAAGAAATGTGTATTTTTTACTTTCTAGTAAAAAAAAAAAAAAAACTAAAACTAAATGTTTACAAAGTCTTGTAAAATGAAAGAAATGACAATAAAGCTTGCAGAATACCAAATGATTCACCACATTTATGAATTTTACTCTGTCTGTGAGACCTAGTAATATGCCCAGAGTCCCAGTGCTAGTAAGTGGTAAAACCAGAATTTAAACCCAGCCCTATCTAATGCAAAAGTAAAGTTTTTCCCATGTATACTTAAACATTTTTATAAGCTGCATGGGAGAAAAACATCAATTTGACTATGACGCACACTATTTTATCACTTAGAATTTTTATTTTATATTAAAAGAGCTCTAATATATTTAGGCATTTTTAAAATCACGTATCATTCTTGGGCATACATAAAAAGGAAAATATAAGCAAGTTAAATTGTTTCAGATTTTTCTAAAACTTCCTCAGCGTCCAAATCTGACTCTTCTGAATAGGTTCAGTTTTGACTCAGTCATTGGGGTCCATGTTTTTCCATACAATATTATCTTCTGTGCCACCAAGACCTTTGGTGATGAAGCATTTCCTAAAATAAACTATAAAAGAACTAAAAACTTGGGCTCTTAAGTTGGCTTTGCAATCATACAGAGCTAGTCTACCTTTCTTACCCGTTTTGGAAAATTTTGATGCTGTTGCATTTGATGACCACACAGGTAAAGACGAGGACAACTATGCTGACCGCTGTCTGGCCAACAATGGCTATACAATATCAGTTTTAAGCCACATTACAATTACTGAATGTTCCAATGTTAAAAAAAAGAAAGTGCAAAGTGCATCTTAGAATTTATGAAACAATACTTCCATTTGGTTCTTTAACTTTATTCAAGGGGATGCTTTGGTACCTACAAACAGCTCTGCTCGCTTACTTTAGAGTCCCTCTCCCAATCTGCCTATGATGGATCTCAAGCCCCCGAAAACCATGTCTTCTGAGATGGTTCCAAGGTAATCTTCATTAGGTGAGTCTCAGTGGAATTTCCCCACAGCCCAATTAGTAAGCCTGATGACAAGGTTTCTACTCTTCCCTGATGCCTTGAGAGTGCCACAGTTGTGACTTGCAGGCCTCTGAGATAGGCTGAGAGGAGGCAAAAAGGGAATTGAGGGCAGGTGAGTGATGTATCGCAGAAAGGTTTGAAATAAGCAGTTTGGACTGAGAGTGTGGCAGCTGAGGTGACCTGCGGCCAGACCTGCCGGTGCCTCCTGAGCTCGTCTCTGGGCAGAGAGAAGCAGACGCCGAAATGGCGCCGGAGCCATTGGAAATCCTATTAGAGGAAACAGGTCACTGGCAGGCGTAATTGGCCTTTTGTGAAGCTGCAGGAGTGGGAAACAAACCTCAGAAAAGTGACAGAAAAATAGCAGAAACTTCCATAGAACCTGCTGTGCAGTTCAAAGACGGAACATAGGGTGATGGGCAGAAAAAGCTCGATCTGGAGCCAGACAGACCTGGGTGGGAATCCTGCTTCTGGCACTCACTCTCAATGCAGTTGTGCATAGGCATGCTGATCTCTGAGCACGGTTCCTTTGCCTTCTCTAAAAATGAGATAGCCATCATCAGCATGTCACCAGGACGACCAGAGGTGAGAATGGAAGTAATGTAGCGCTGAGCAGGCATGCAGGAAATCCAGCACTTTTCAGTGTCATATACCTGTCACAGGGAGTCTCGAGGTCCCCGAGTGCAGCACTAGGCCCTGAAAGCATTGAGGGGAGTCTCTCATTCCTTGAAAACTGGGAATTATCTTTAACCCTTGAAAATGATACGTTTGCGTAAATTTTATATTTGGTTTCCAAAGCAACCATCAATGCAAAGGCCACATAAGTAGAAGTCCATATTTGTTCAACAAACATTTACCAAATGCCGATTATGTGCTCGGCACTGGACTAAGTTTTGCAGATTGAGCAAACATGAGCCAGACAAGAAAAAATACCAATGCCATGGGCAAACCAGTGTTAGCAGAAGGAGGAAATATTTCTGCCAACATGAATGGTCAGAGTAGCTTTGTACAGGGGGGCAAGTGAGCTGCTGGAATCTGAAGCTTAACTAGGCTTTTCACTTACAAATGAAGATATATGTGCACATATAAAGGCATGGAAAAGTGTAGAATAAACAGAGGAGAGTGTTGGTTGGAATTTGAAATAATAGGAACAAGAGATGAAAATATAGGCTGGAGCCTAACTGTGGCAAACCTTTCATTCCCAGGTTTGCCTTTTTCGGGAGGCAGAGCGCTGCAGGTTTCATCATGAGAGCAATGTTTGGGAAGAATTAATCTGGCAGCAGCATGGAAGAACTGTGGCCGCCCATGTGTGCAAATGCCACATTAGACAAAATCAGTATGCAGAATGGACTTTTTTTCTTTTCTGCTTGCTTGTTTTTCCCTGTAGCATGAGGCTCTGAATTGTACTTTATGGCAGATTAGATTGCCTGGGAACTACGGAGAAAGCCAGCCCTTTACCTTAGGTCTTCTTGGGAAGATGCACATTGGGGTGAATATTTCTTGTCACTTCACCAAGAGGTTTGGGGTTTGCCTGGCAGGAAAAAAACTGTCTGCCTGGGTTGCTAATCCCTCAGGAAAAGATGAATAACAAGGCAGAAGAGCTCCAGGTCTGCTCTGACCCAAGGCAGTAATTCTGCCTCATTACCACTTCAATGGGCCAGTCAACAAAATTAGCACGGCTTTCCCTCCACTGGATGTTGTCTGTTCCACTTTGTTCTTGTGTTTCATACAGCTACAGAATCTAAAGATGAGAATCATCAACTAGCAGGCAGAACTGTGGGATCCTTCCTGGTTAAAATAAGATAATTATCTCTCCTTTGAGGTGAACTTAATCCAGAAGGAGAGTCATTTCAACCACAAATATTTCTAAGAACTTACTGTATGCAAAGAATCATAAAGGGCAGAAGGAATCTAAGAGGACTTTTCTGTTCTCAGAAAGATTAAGGCTTAATTTAGGAAAAAGACTTGCACTGGAATAACAATGACACAAGATAGTGTTTGACAAATTCTCATGGGTTGCACAGAATGGAGCTTTAGGAGTTCAGAGGAGCCAGATTTCACTTATTGATGGTGCTCAGTCCAGAAAAAGGAAAAGTATGGAGGAGATAAAATTTTAAACTGTGACTAGTCATAGGAAGCAGTACAATCAACTTTACAGTCAGAATGACCTGGATATAGCTTTCTGCTAACATTGCTACTAGCAGTGTGAGCCTGGAAAATCATTTAGTTTCTCTGTCCTTCATCTATAAAACAATGATAGCAATCATCTATTTCATAGACTTCATGTGAGGATTCAAAAAAATAATACATGTAATGTGCTTACTTATGAAGAGCTTGACTTGTAGTAAATTGACATTAATAGTTGCAGTGTTCTTTTGTTATTGTTGGATAAAGTTCCAGAAATAAGAGCAATTTATTCTATAAACTAGAATCACAGACATATCAACTACCTAAGTGGTCCTTGGAAGTCCTGAGGGACCCAGATGGTCCTGGGGGACCCAGATATTGATGGATCTCCTGAGACTAATAGGATCTAACATCCAGAGGTTATCCTCTGCCTACTAGAAGTTTCCACCACTAAACAGCTATATAGCCTCAGTCAAATCACACACACACAGTCTGTCATGGCAGTCTGTCAGTTACTTCTCTCTTAAAATGAGGAGAATAGGCCTTTATTTGGAACCACATAGAACCACAAAGGACCCTGAATAGCCAAAAGCATTTTAAGAAAGAACAAAGCTGGAGGTATCATGCTCCCTGATTTCAAATTATACTACAAAGTATACTAATAAAAACAGTATGATATTGTCATAAAAACAGACACACAGATTAATGGAACAGAATAGAGTCCAGAAATAAACTCATGCATATATGGTCAATTAATTAGGACAAAGGAGCCAATACTATGCAATGGGGAAAGAACAATCTCTTTAATAAATGGTGCTGGGAAAACTGGACAGCTATGTGCAAAAGAATGAAACTGGACTAGAATCTTACACCTTATACAAAAATGAACTCAAAATGGGGGCTCCTGGGTGGCTCAGTCAGTTAAGTGTCTGACACTTGATTTTATGCTCAGGTCATGATCTCAGGGTTGTGAGATCGAGCCCCCGTGTTAGGCTCTGCACTGGGTGAAGAGCCTGCTTAGGATTCTCTCTCTCTCCCTCTCCCTGTGCCCCTCCACCCCCAAAATTAGCTCTGCCCCCCCCAATTAACTCAAAATGGATTAAAGACTTGAATATAAGATCTGAAACCATAAAACTCCTAGAAGAAACCGTAGACAGTAACTTGACATTGGTCTTAATGATATTTTTTTGGACCTGACTCCAGAGGCAAAAGAAGCAAAAGCAAATATAAACAAATGGGACTACAGCAGACTAGAAAGTTCCTGCACAACCAAGGAAACCATCAACAAAATGAAAAGGCAACCTACTGAATGGGAGAAGATATTTGCAAATCATATATCCAATAAGAAGTTAATACCCAGAATATATAAAGAACTCTTAATAACTCAATAACAAAAAAAAATCTGTTTAAAAGATGGCAGCATCACAATTCCAGACTTCAAGCTCTATTACAAAGCTGTAATCATCAAGACAGTATGGTACTGGCACAAAAACAGACACATAAATCAAGGGAACAGAATAGAGAGCCCAGAAATGGACCCTCAACCCTATGGTCAACTAATCTTCAAAAAAGCAGGAAAGAATGTCCAATGGAAAAAAGATAGTCTCTTCAACAAATGGTGTTGGGAAAATTGGACAGCCACATGCAAAAGAATGAAACTGGACCATTTCCTTACACCACACACAAAAATAGACTGAAAATGGTTGAAAGACCTAAATGTGTGTGGGACAGGAGTCCATCAAAATCCTAAAGGAGAACACAGACAGCAACCTCTTCTACCTCAGCCGCAGCAACTTCTTCCTAGAAACATCGCCAAAGGCAAGGGAAACAAGGGCAAAAATGAACTATTGGGACTTCATCAAGATAAAAAGCTTTTGCACAGCAAAAGAAACAGTCAACAAAACCAAAAGACAGCTGACAGAATGGGAGAAGATATTTTCAAATGACATATCAGATAAAGGGGTAGTATCCAGAATCTATAAAGGACTTATTAAACTCAACACCCAAAGAACAAATAATCCAATCAAGAAATAGGCAGAAGACATGAACAGACATTTTTCCAAAGAAGATATCCAAATGAGGGCGCCTGTGTGGCTCAGTTGGTTAAGCATCTGCCTTCAGCTCAGGTCATGATCCCAGGGTCGTGGGATCGAGCCCTACGTTGAGCTCCCTGCTCAGTGGGGAGCCTGTGCTTTCCTCTCCCTCTGCCTCTCCCCTGCTCATGCTCACGCTCTTTCTCTCGTGTGCACACTCTCTCTAATAAATAAATAAAATCTTTAAAAAAAAAAAAAAAAGAAGACATCCAAATGGCCAACACACATGAAAAAGTGCTCAACATCTCTTGGCATCAGGGAAATCCAAATCAAAACCTCAATGAGATACCACCTCACACCAGTCAGAATGGCTAAAATTAACAAGTCAGGAAATGACAGATGTTGGCGGGGATGCAGAGAAAGGGGAACCCTCCTACACTGTTGGTGGGAATGCAAGCTGGTGTGGCCACTCTGGAAAACAGTATGGAGGTTCCTCAAAAAGTTGAAAATAGAGCTACCGTACGATCCAGCAATTGCACTACTGGGTATTTACCCCAAAGATACAAATGTAGGGATCCGAAGGGGTACGTGCACCCTGATGTTTATAGCAGCAATGTCCACAATAGCCAAACTATGGAAAGAGCCAAGATGTCCATCGACAGATGAATGGATAAAGAAGAGGTGGTATATATATACAATGGAATATTATGCAGCCATCAAAAGGAATGAATTCTTGCCATTTGCAACGACATGGATGGAACTGGAGGGTATTATGCTGAGCGAAATAAGTCAATCAGAGAAAGACATGTATCATATGACCTCACTGATATGAGGAATTCTTAATCTCAGGAAACAAACTGAGGATTGCTGGAGTGGTGGGAGGTGGGAGGGATGGGGTGGCTGGGTGATAGACATTGGGAAGGATATGTGCTATGGTGAGCGTTGTGAATTGTGTAAGACTGTTGAATCACAGACCTGTACCTCTGAAATAAATAATACATTGTATGTTAAAAAAAAAAAAAAAAAGAAAGAGATAGCGGGAAGGGAAGAATGAAGGAGGGAAAATCTGAGGGGGAGACAAACCATGAGAGACTATGGACTCTGAGAAACAAACTGAGGGTTCTAGAGGGGAGGGGTGGTGGGGGGAAGGGTTACCCTGGTGATGGGTATTATAGAGGGCACATTCTGCATGGAGCACTGGGTGTTATACGCAAACAATGAATCATGGAACACTACATCAAAAAAAAAAAAAAGAAAGAAAGAAAAGAAATAACTAAACAATACCAATGCAATATTATACTCATGTGAAGGGAAAGTACAGGGAGCATCTGGTTTTTCTTTAATATCCTATGTTTACCTAGCAAAAAAAAAAAAAAAAGATTGGTAGAAGACCTGAATAGACATTATTCCAAAGAAGACCTACAGATGGCCAACATATACCTGAAAAGATGCTCAACATCACTAATCATCAGTGAAATGCAAATCAAAACCACAATGAGATAGCACCTTACACCTGTCAGAATAGCTAGTATCGAAAAGATAAGAAATAACAAGTGTTGGCAAGGATGTGGAGAAAAGGGAACCCTCATACACTGTTAATGAGAATGTAAAACAGTATGGGGGTTCCTCAAAAAATTAAAAATAGAACTATCATATGATCCAGCAATTCCACTACTAGGTATCTATCTGAAGAAAAAAAACACTAATACAAAAAGATGCATGCACCCCTATGTTCATTTCAGCATTATTTACAATAGCCAAGATAATGGAATCAACCCAAGTGTCCTTTGATATATGAATGGATAAAAAAGATACCATATATATACAATGGAATATTATTCAGCCATAAAAAAGAATGAAATCTTATCATTTGTGACAACATGGATGGACCTTGAGGGTATTATGCTAAGCAAAATAAATCAGGGAAAGACAAATACCGTATGACTCTATGTATATGTGGAATCTAAAAAACAAAACAAACAAAACAAAACTCAGACTCAGACTCACAGATACAGAGAACAGATTGGTGGTTACTGGATAGGAGGGAGCTAGGGTGGGGAGAGGGGCAAAATAGGTGAAGGAGATCAAGAAGTATAAACTTCCAGTTACAAAATAAGTCATGGGAATGTAAATGTACAGCATGGGAAATATAGTCAATAATACTGATTAACTTTGTATGGTGACAGGTGGTAATTAGACATGTAGTAACCATTTTGCAACGTAAAAAACTGTCAAATTACTATGTTGTACACCTAAAACTCATATAATATATGTCACTTATACCTCAATAATAAAGAGATCAAACACAGTCTCTCAAGACTTCAGTTACACATCTCTTAAAATGGGGGAAAGTAGGCCCTAAGAGTCATAGGGGAGACTGTTACAGCTGGAAAGGCTTTAGATCATCTATCCAACCTTTTTATTTGATAGATGAGGAAACTAAAAGCCAGACAATTTAAGCAATTAGTCTGTGATTTCCTGATTCCTAATTCAGTTTTTTGTACATTACTTCAGGTGCGGCTATTGAGGGGCCAGACTTCATCTAGTCAAAATTATCAGCCAGAAACTACCAATAACACAAGTTGAAAGCATGATTTAAAATAATAAAGTTCTAGAGGCACCTGGGTGGCTCAGTTGGTTAAGTATCTGCCTTTGGCTCAGGTCTGATCCCAGGGTCCTAGGATCGAGCCCTGTATCCGGCTCCTTGCTCAACGGGAAGCCTGCTTCTCCCTCTGCCTGCCACTCCCCCTGCTTGTGCTCACTCTCTCTCTATCAAATAAATAAAGTCTTTAAAAAATTTTTAATTAAATAAATAAAATAGGGGTTCCATTGTAATATGGGAATATATTTTAAAAATAATAATAATAAAGTTCTAAAGCATTCCTCAGTTATAGATGTCCCAGGGCCATGGATTGTGGAAAATCGAATATTCTTAGAGGAAGGAACAGTGGACATCTAGGAGGTTTTTTTTTTTCCACTCCAGTGGTATTTTATCAATGAGGAATCATAAATCCATAGAGGTCAGGTAATTTGTCCACAATCACACAGCTAAGAAGTTGCAGAGCCACACTTAGAACCCAGTTCTTCTGCCTTTTAATCAAGAGTTCTTGCCATTATATCCCTTCCTCTTAGAACAACTGATTCTAAAAACAGGAAAAAGATGGTAGCTGTAGAATATGTTTATGACATTTCATTGCCTTGGCAACGGCATATCAAATTCAAGCACTGTGAGTCACCTGGTAATCCAAACCCCTGCAGTGTCTCTGCTTTTAGGTTTTAGAAGGGGAAATGGTCAAATACAGGCATACAGCTTACCAGGAAGTACTTAAAAGGAAGGGAGGCCAGTAAATGCAGGCATGCACTTGAGTGGCTCCCTGTTGCTATTATACTTATTTAGGGCTTTCAGGTGGCTGAAATCATTGTGCATAAATCATTTGCCATATAACATAAAACTAAAAGCTTGATCTATGGGAATGCAATGTAGTTTTCGAATGAAGACTGCATTTCACTCACTTCAAAATAACTCCCAGTGTTTGCCTCCGAGACCTATTGATTTATGTTATCTCTTGCTCTGTAACAATTTGGATTTGTCACACTTAGCAAAGTAATTTGGTTTCCTACAGGTTTTATTCTGTTTTATAGAAGCAAGAGAACAGTTTTGTGTTTGGTAGCATGAACACATGTCTAAAAATTTTAGCCAGCATCTTTAGAAGAGTATGGATTTATTTTTAGCCATATGCCCCCACCTGAAAAGTTTATGCTGTTGAACATTGATATTACTTCAAAAGTTATGCCCAAGGCATATTGCTTCTTCTTTCCTAGCTAGAAATTGAAATGCTTATAAAGCTTACTGAAAATTTACCAGGTCACTGAAATCAGAGTATATATCTCTTATGCAGAAACTAAGAGAAATAGATTTATTTATACAATCAACCATACAATTTTATTAAGCCACTAATATGTGCATTGTATTATTCAAGATGATTTGGTGACATTGGATTGCACAAGATACACTCCTATGGTTCCAATTCTGTTTTAACACAGTGTTACTGGGTACTTACAGAATGACAGAAAACACATGAATAAGACTCAACACCTACCTTCAGGTTGTTCAGAGTCTATCTGGTGAAATACTCATGAAACAAATTCCCAGACATTTTAATATGGTCTGATTAACATTTAACAATATGGTAAGTTCTAGAAGTTCAGAAGCAAGGACCTAATAGAACCTGAGAGCATAAGGCAGGGCTCCCTGAAGGAGGGAAAGCCTGAGCTCGAGTTTGAGGAAGGAGAGATTTTGTCAGATGCAAAAAGTAAGGGAAAGCTCTCCCAGATAAAGGGACTAGGATGATTAAAGGTGGTTTCCGGAAATTAAGTATTGTTGGAACCACAAAGTGCATAAGGTAGGACCCTGATCATCAAGAATTAGTAACCCTTTGCCTTGCTAAGCAGCTCACACCTACTTATATCCTAACGTTCTCTTTCAACCTGAGTGTATAGTACAGGTTTACAGATCACTCAACTCAAGGTAGTTGTAGTTGTTATATTAGAGGCCTCCACTGAATTATGCCTTTGAGTATTCACACCCCAGTGTGGTTCCCTCACCTTGAATCTGGGTTGGCCCTAGGGCTCTCGTTCACCAACAGAATGTGGTAGAAGTGATGTGCTTTAGTTCTGGGGCTAAGCCCTAGTAAGTCCTAGGACTCGTGAGAGCTCTGAGGTACTGTGTAAAGAAAGAAAGCCATCTCACCTGCAGAGAGACAATGTAGCGAGGACACAGGACACGAGAGAGAGAAGCCTAAGACCCCATGAAAACACAGGAAGCACAACTGTCCCAGTGATCCTGTGGCACTAGCAGCTGAGTACATCCACACCAGTGACCTCCAGTAAGACCAGTAGAAGAACTGCTTGGCTGAGCCCAGCCCATATTGTAATATGGTGATGAAATAAAATGTTTTTTGTTTTAATCCTATAAGATTTGGGGTTGTGATATAGTAATAGATGACCAAAAACAAAATGTATTTTAAAAGTCATACAAATACTATACACATTTAGTAGTATAAGAGCTGTCTGTGGGCTAGAGAAATTATTACCCTCCCAATTATCATTTTATTCTACCATTTTGTTAACAAGTAAGAATTTTTACCAGTTAAGGATTTAGCATAGAATGGAATGCTTCCAAATTGCAAAGCAAGAGTGAACTAATTGCCTGATGTTCGAGTACTGAGTTGAGAGTTAATCTTCATTTTAGTCACATGTACTTTCTCTATTAACAGAGAGATAGGACTTTCCATTAAATAGCCAGTGGGTGCACACATCCAAAGAACCACAAAGGGATTATGGATGGTAAATCACTGAAGTGAGTTCTGCAGCACTCCCAGAGATGAGCAGAAGGAGACTGATGGTGGTCATCTAAACTGACCATGAGAATTAGGCACTTGTCCAGTTGGATTGTCATTTGCTGTATCCAGTTACATTTATAGTTTTACTGTTTTCAAGCAAAGTCAAAGCAGAGAGGGAGAAGAGTAAATCCAAAGAGAGGGTAGGGATTAACAGTCTATTGCTCAGTTGTCATAACTGTGAAGAAATATGCTGACCCCATTTTTTTATTTAGAATTAGAAGAAGCCACAGTTACTCTGTTGAGTTCTTACTACACTATTAATTCTTTGTAGTTGAAATTAAAACTTTTTCTTCTGTGTTTGGCTCCTAGCACAGTACCTGGTATACATGGTACTTGCGTGATAGATATTAGTTGATTTGAATGAATGAATGAATGAGAAATGAATGGATGAATAAGGTTCAAACTCTTACAACCTTCCTATTCCAATTGGCAGTGTTTATTTTACTTTATGGTTGTTAATAAGTACCTGTTTACTGAGTAATTGGAAATAGCCAGCCAAGTTATTTCCTTCAGATAAAAAATTTTGGCATAAACTGTAGATAAAAGTCTTTATCATCCTCTCTTTATCACCAACCTCATGTGATTTGACTATTGTAAATATTTGTTTTCCTTTGTTAAACCCTTTATGAGGAAGAATATTTATTACTTGGCTTCTTTTTCAGCAAAAGAGAAAGGAATATATACATGCAGAATTTATTATGCAAATTTTCTGCACACCTGAAAGATCACCTAAGTGAAAATACATAAGTAGTGGCATAACACTAAAATAACTTTATTTCTAAGGGCTAGGTCTCTGGTAAATATAATAAATTTATTCAACTTCTCCAGAAATAAGAAGCTTTCTTTAAAGTACTAAATCAATACTCATCATGATAGCTTGAATAATAACACAGTATGTTCCTTAATAATCATTTTCAAACATATCCACCTACTAGTGAGTTAAGAGTATTTATTCAGTGCTCATGGGATACTTGACTGTATCTTCAGAGTTCCTAGTTTTTCTTTTCTACCCAAGAAATAACATGTTTCAAAGATAGCTTGTTGCTCTCATGGATTGGGAATACTTATTCTGGCTCTCTGACTACGTTCTTTAATCAATAACATCTTATCATAGTCAGAATATGATAAAATTCTTACAATAACCTACAAGACTCTGTATGATCTGGCGCCCAGCTACCTTCCCTATCCGTTTCCTACTATTCTGCCTTTCTTTACTCTGCCCCACAACAAAGGCCTTCTTACTGTCTTCAAACACACGAAGCACCCTGCCACATCAGGCCCTTAATATGCTATTCCCACTGCCTACAACAACACTTTCTCCAGGCAGCCCCATGGCTCAACTTCCCTTCAGATGTTTTTTCAAATGGCACTTTGGGAGAGGCTGTCTCCTTCTAACTTTCTTTGTTAAGCCATAGCTCTTAGCATTTTATGGGTTATAGATTTCGAGAATCTGATGAAAGCTAAGAAATCTCAGAAAAATGTGTGATTGCATACAAAAGTTTGCATATCATTTTGGAAGCTTTACTGACCACCTGAAGCCCTTCCATGTACCTCTTTAGGATCTGTAGATCTAAGATTAAAACCCTAATCTAGAGGTAATACCAATTAAGTGTTCTGGTGCCACGAAGTTCAAAACCCAGCCCAGAACAGGAACCAAGTAGCAATTCCCTGAGCTGTTGAGAGTCCTGACTTCTATAGATGCCATTTCTTCGCCTAACTATTTTCTTCTGAGTATTTCCTGGCACCTTCATATATTTAACAAATGCTTATTGAATGCATAGGTGCCTTGGCTTGATCAAGAAAGAAAAAGAACAAAGATTTCTGTGCTTACGGAGCTTATATTTATTGCCTGATCCCAAGGACTGCCTAGAATCTTCACTCTGTTGTAAAATTACACCTCTTTTATTCTCCAGTGACTTCCTTGAATTTAAACAAGCTGAGGAAATAACACTAGGTCTTGGCTATACCCCCATTACCATCCCTGCAAAGGTCAGTAACTTCCCCACCTATGCATAGAACAAAGGAAAAAAATTACTTCTGATAGACACTTATAAAATTACAGTAGTAATGACATGATGACAAAAAAATAAGAATTTGAAACCAGTTTGCCATTCCTGCTTAGAAAGACTGAAATCTACTACAAAGCTCTACTATTAAATTTCAGGATACTAAAGACAACCATCTAGCCATTCTATTGAAACAATTTTATAGCAAGGCTACAAAAATTCTCTAATTGACTTGGGAACAATGATAGCAGTGAACCTGAAGGTAAGTATTTAGATTCATGTGAAAAAGTTTGTCAGAATCATAAACATTTTATCTAATTCAAAATTAACCATATAACAGGAAGCATTTCAGCTATAATGTGTTACCTACTCAGAACTGAATAAATTAAACTAGAATGCAAGTCTTTTTCTACTGTTTGTGCCCCAATCTTGCCCTCCTGCAGAAACAACTCTCTTTAGAATCAAAGTGTTTCATTGAATTCGTCTTCTTTAGGGCATTAACCAGAGTGCCTCTGTGTTAATCCAACAGCCAAGGGACACTTCTGGTCTGTGCCTGAACCAGTTCATAGCTTTCTGTTTCCGCAGTTAGGCCTGTGCTGTTCTTCCTTTGACCTTCTTCATCACTCTCTTTCTCCTACCTCCTCCTCCTCCCTGCCTAACACATCCTCTCTGATGCTTTAGATGAGATGACATCAAGGCACTTGTTCTGTGATAGTCACACTTAGAGCAGCAATCACTGAGACACACTGGGTATGTGTCTGTCCACAGACTCTTTAAAATAGGAAAAATAGGATGAGCCACAGGAAGATCAGACCGGAAAGATGGCAGGTAGCTTTTATGCCTTCTCATTTTATTTTTTTCAGGAAAATAGAAAAGCCCAAAAGTTCTATTTCTCCCCTGAACCTTTTTTTTTTTTTTAAAGATTTTATTTATTTGACAGAGAGAGCACAAGCAGAGGGAGAGAGAGGGAGACGCAGGCTCCCTGCTGAGCAAGGAGCCCGATTTGGGACTCGATCCCAGGACCCTGGGATCATGACCCAGGCCAAAGGCAGCCCCTTAACTGACTGAGCCACCCAGGCATCCCTCCCCTGAACCTTATCAAGAGAAAGACTGACTGTGTGTCATGTCTTTCTCATTTTCTGCAGTCACATTACAAATTTCACCATCCATATGAGTCAGATTTCTCCAGAGAAACAGAACCAGTAAGATAGACACACACACATACACATACACACACACATAGATAAATATGTATTATATATTATTTTATTATTATTATATTTTATAATATGTAGCATATATAATATACATTCTCAAGATATCATATACATACAGTTGACCCTTGAATAACACGGGTTTGAACTACAAGGGTCCACTTTTATGCAAGGTTTTTTTCCATAAATACAGTGCATTGCTGGAAATGTGTCATCTCTTTCTTATGATTTTCTTAATAACATTTTCTTTTCTCTAGCTTATTTTATTGTAAGAATACGGTATATAATACATATAACCTACAAAATATGTGCTCATAAACTCTTTATGTTATTGGTAAGGCTTCTAGTCAATAGTAGGCTATTAGCAGTTAAGTTTTTGAGGAATCAAAAGTTGTATGTGGATTTTTGACTGCCTGTGGGATCAACACCCATGTTCTTCAAAGGGTATACATGTATATATAACCCTAACCTAACCTAACCTAACCCTCATGTTCTTCAAAGGGTTTACGTATATATATGTGTGTGTGTATATACAATACATACACTCCACTAGGGGGCGCTGGGTGGCTCAGTCAGTTAAGCATCTGACTCTTCATTTCAGCTCAGGTCATGATCTCAGGGTTGTGAGATTGAGCCCTGGGTCGGACTGTGCCTGAGTGTAGAGCCTGCTTATGATTCTCTCTCTTCCTCTCCCTCCACCCGCCATCTAAAATGTATATAAGATAGATGATAGATAGATAGATAGATAGATAGATAATAGATAGATGATAGATAGATGATAGATAGATAGATAGATAGATAGATAGATAGATAGATAGATGATAGATAGCTTTATTATAAGGAAGGAATTGACTCACACAATTATGGAGGCTAACAAGTCAGCAGTAGTTGACAAGTGAGAGACCCAGGAGAGCTGATGTATAGTTTCAATATGAGTCCAAAAGCCAGCAGGTTCGAGACCCAAAAAGAGCCAATGTTTCACTCTGAATCAGAGGGTCATAAAAGACCAGTGTCCCAGTTCAACAGTCAGGTAGGAGTTCCCTCAGCCTTTTTGTCTTTGCTTTATTCAGGTCTTCAGTTGATTGGGTAAGGCCCACCCACATTAGGAAGGGAAACCTGCTTTATTCAGTCTACCCATTCAAATATTGATCTCACCCAGAAACACCCTCACAGACACACCCAGAATAGTGTTTGGTCTGAGTAATGCCTGGGCACCTTGTGGCCATGTCAAGCTGACACATAAAATTAACCATCACACCATCCAACTTTACATGCTTCAATGGCAGAAAAGAATCTGGAGACAAGAGAGGATATAATCAGTTCTTGCCACTGATTGCCGATCATTGAGAGCTGGCAGCGGAGTGTCAAGACTGGCACTTTTTTTTTTTTGTATAATAACCAAAAGAAGCAGATGTGCCCTGTTATCTTTCTTCTGCTCTGAGACTGTTCAGTTTAATGGTTTGGAAGGCTAAGGCTGACAGTAAAAGGATAATAACTTTTTTTTTTTTAATCTGTAGCTAACAATATAAGGAAGTGCTTTATGGAAGCTTTTGTCTTTATATTCTGTATTGCAAGTGGTATAGTAGTTCCCTATCGCTGCATAACAAACTATCCCAAAACATAATGGCTTAAAACAGTAGATTTCTATTATCTCTTGCAGCTTCTGTGAGTTAGGAATTGTAGAGCAGCTTAGCTGAGTAATCCTTGTTCAAGATCTCTCATGAGGTTGCAGTCAAGAAATTGGCCCAGAAGTCAATCAGAGAAAGACATATGTCATATGATCTCACTGATAGGAGGAATTCTTAATCTCAGGAAAGAAACTGAGGGTTGCTGGAGTGGTGGGGAGTGGGAGGGATGGGGTGGCTGGGTGATAGACATTGGGCAGGGTATGTGCTATGGTGAGCACTAATGAAGGGGGGAAAATTGGAGGGGGAGATGAACCATGAGAGACTATGGACTCTGAGAAACAAACTGAGGGTTTTAGAGGGGAGGGGGTGGGGGGATGGGTTAGCCCGGTGGTGGGTATTAAGGAGGGCACGTACTGCATGGAGCACTGGGTGTTATATGCAAACAATGAATCATGGAACACTACATCAAAAACTAATGATGTAATGTATGGTGATTAACATAACATAATAAAATAAAATTAAAAAAAAAAAAGAAAAAGAAATTGGCCAGGGATGCAGTCATCTGAGAGTCTGACTGGCTTGGGGATCTGCTTCCAAACAGCTGGCAGTTTGGTGCCAGTTGCTGCTGGGAGGTCTCAGTTCTTCCGTAACTGGCTCCTCCATGGGGCTGGACCATCCTCATGACATAAAGCTCTTTCCCAAGAATGAGAAATTCAAGAGTAAGGTGGACGCAGGAATGTCATTTATGATCTAGCCTCAGAAGTCCTACGTTGTCACTTTCACAAAGTCCTTTTGTCACATGGGTTAGCCCCATTTAGTGTTAGAGGGGAGTACCCAAGGGAGTGAGTTGCAGGAGGCAAGAATCATTTGGGGGCCATCTTGCAGGCTAGCTCTACGTAAATGTATTGGTCAGATTCTAGGTGATAACATTAGATATTATTAATTAATGCCATTAGAGAAAAGACCACATTTTCCAAATTCATTGATGTGTATAGGATCCTAGCCAAAGCTTTGCTACCTCAAAAAAGATTAATTATGATTAATTTCTTACTCCCAAATTTATTAGGTCAGCCACTGACATAGGAGGAGATTATATTAAGTAAATTAAGACAAAATTTTCTTGTAATAAAAATATGCCTGCTATCTTCAATGTATTTGAAAATTTTCCTAGTATTGATTGATTTCCAGCATGTTTATGGTGATGGATGTTAAATCTAGAATGCCATATTCATTTTCTCTTTTTACAATATGTTGGACATTTTCCAATTTCCAACTCTTTTGCATTCCTATGTAAATTTCAAAGTAAGGAATCAATGCGATGACTTTTCATGCATTCACTAACAATTATTAAAATGTACTATGTGTCCAACATTGTTTGACCTGTGGTATACATTGAGGAATAGGTTAAAGTCCCTGGCCTAAAAGAAATTTACAGTCCCATAGAAGAGATGTACCTATTCTAAGACAATTTCAGTACAATATGTTAAATATTATAGTAAATGAATGCACAGAGTACTGTGTGGCCATAGGGAAGAACTACTCATATCTTTCCAGAGGCTGATAATAAGGAACGCTTCAGAGAGGGGATAACACCTGAGTTATATTTTGAACAATGGTAGGAGTTCACCAAGTAGACTGGGATTGAGTGGGATGGGTCAGTAGGCAATGTAAAAGGCCAGAATATGCAAAATAAGAAAGTGATGGGGTTCAGGACATGCTATTCCAAAATATGGTGCCTTGGTTTATTGAGTATTTTAAGCTGAAGGAGTTTGAGAAAACAACAGAAGTAGGAAGGTCACTGACCTTATCTCCCCTTACCTTTCTTCTCTGAAACAGGTCATATGCCTTCTGGGTGTAAGGAGCATCCTAATCTCTGAAGACAAAGGGATATCTTAAAGAATCCTAACCAAAAAAAAAAAAAAAATCCTAAAAAACAGGCCTTGCTAAATTTCTCCCAGGTGACTACAATTACTTCATACTTTTTTTTTAGAAGATTTTATTTATTTATTTATATTAGAGAGAGAGAGAGAGCATGAGCTGGGGGAGAGGCAGAGGCAGACTCCCTGCTCAGCAGGGAACTTGATGCAGGACTCGATCCCAGGACCGAGCCAAAGGCAGACACTTAACTGACAGAGCCACCCAGATGCCCTACTTCATACTTCTTAACCTATCATATTCCTCCACCACTGCACACAGGTCTGTTTCTTTGGGTCTTCATTTCCTTATGAAGGCTCCTGTGTCATATAAAATGTATGTTAAATAAACTTTTATGCTTTTCTCCTATTAATTTTCTCTTTTGCCAATTTTCAGACCCTGAGAGGGTCAAAGAAAACTTTTTCCTCCTCTACAAAAGCATGAAATAGCATGGCTTATGTATTAGTTTTCTATTACTCCTGTAACAAATTACCATAGACATGGTGGCTTAAACAATATAAATCTATTCTCTTTCAATTCTGGAATAGGTCCAAAGTCTGACACAAGTCTCACTGGGCTAAATCAAAATGTCAGAAGGACTACATTAGTTTCTGGAAGCTCTAGGGAAGAGTCCATTTCCCTGTATTTTCCAGTATCTTCCCACATTCTTTAGTTTGTGGCCCTCTCCCCCATCTTCAAAGCTAGCAATGGTAGGTCAAGTCTTTCCCACACTGCCATCTCTCTGTTTCTCTGATCTGGGCAAAGTTCTCTGCTTTTCAGGACTCATATGATTAGATTGGGCCAACCTGGATAATGCAGGATAATCTCCCCATCTCAAGGTCCTGAACCCTAATCATATCTGCAGTATACCTTTTGTCTTGTAAGGTAACATATTCACAGATTTCAAGGATTATTAGGGTGTAGATATCTTTGGGGGCCACTATTATGCCTAGCACAGCCTATTCAGAACAGAGCCAAAAAGACTGTTGAGTTCTTGGGAGTAAATGGCAAAAGATTAGGTTAGAAAAGTAGGCAGTAGCCAGTGCAAGAAAATCCAAGAGTGCTAGGCTAAGGGAACTAAATATTACCTTATATTACTTTGTATAGAGGGTATTTGTGTTTCCATTTGCCCAACATTCCTCACCCTTCTTTTAATAGTGTCCCTGTTTTCCTTTGTAGAACTTCCCCTTAGGCATTCCACATACTATGGTTTTGATCAGGCTGCCAATCATAATATATTACCCCCCTCTATCCACAGGATTGGACGTGGGACTCAGGCCTGCCTTCTTGGCCTTTGTAGTTAGTCCAATGTGTAGACATATTAAACCAGACTTTGCCTTGGATTTCAGATACTGGGAGAGCAAGTTGCTAACTGGGATGGTATAAAAGCCTGCAATTATCTGTGGCCTTGCCCTCTCATCCCAATCACTGAGACGAAGCTCATCTGCTTGTAAGAGATGCAACTACCTAAGAGACAACAGAAGCAAGAAATAGAGATCTGAGGACTGATTTAAATTCCTGGACCTGAAACTGTCCTTTTCTTTTCAATGGGTCACCTGCAACTAAGAGTCCTGAGTAACTTACCTTACATGCTGTGAGAAACCTGTAAGGATGAAAGCAATGGAGTGATGTGGCCAGGTTTGCAATGAACAGAATGGCTTGTGGTAAAGACAGACAGCCATTGCAGTCTTCTAGGTGACAGCTGATATGTGGTTCAGTC
The DNA here is from genome assembly GCF_004348235.1 of Phoca vitulina. Classification (NCBI taxonomy): domain Eukaryota; kingdom Metazoa; phylum Chordata; class Mammalia; order Carnivora; family Phocidae; genus Phoca; species Phoca vitulina. The sequence goes on along the minus strand of NW_022589722.1, from coordinate 13,079,508 downwards.
AGAACAGACAAGCCACGGGAGAAGAGAATGCTAGTATGGGGTGGTCAACAATCTCAAATGTTTCAGAGAACAAAAGCAAAAAGCAACCATTTGATTTGGCAATTGAGTGGCAATTATTGGTATCCTTAACAAGAGTTACTTAAATGGGCTAGTCAGAGTTGAACTGTAGGAGATTGAGGAGCATTGTTTAATGCTTTAAACAATATTTTTGTCATATTTGATTATAAAAGTAAATAATTTTCATTGTAGAGTATCCAACAAATGTATAAATAAAGAAAATAAAAATCACCAATAACCTCATTAACAATAACTACTGTCGATTTGATCATTCCCTTCCAGACAATGATATGATTCTTCATTTATCACTTATTATATTGTTAACAATTCCTTTTGTCATTAAATATCCTTGAAAACGTGACTTCTATTGGCTACACGTTATGTTATGCCATCATATGTGGATGGTCAATTCTATAGATATCTCTGAATATAAATTACAAGATCATAATAGTAAATTATGTTAGAATAACTTTAAAAAACGATTGCCCCTTTTTGTGCCTTAAATTTGTACCGCCCCCATTAATGCACTAGTAATTCAAGTTCATCTTTATTTTAAGGAGGATTTTTTCAAATTACCAATTGCATGTGCATTTTTACTATCATGAGCAATTGGCTTTCCCTCTCCCTCTACTGAAGGAGCAAAGTGTGTCATTTAGCTTTCTTTTGTTCCTGAAATAGTAAAAGAATTCTTTTTTTCTGTTTCCTTTTATGTCTCTTAGATGTGGCATCCTGTTTCCTACTGAGCTTTTTTGACCCAACTCCTACAAGCTTTTGCTATTTCTTTGTGATCTCCTCAGGAATTTGCCCTACATTCCACTTTCTATGGCATTTCCATTTGTGCTTCATCTCCCTGTTAAGTTCTTTCTTAAGTAACTTTTATAATCCTTGCCAATTTTTTCTCATTGCAAATATAACAGATTGTGCTGCTGCACTTTTGGAAGTGTTTTGCTTGATCCAGTCAAAACCAGCATTTTTTACCACATCAACATTTGACACTATGACATTCAGTTATGACAAGTTCATGTTTAAAATCACCAAAAAGGTAGATGCTCAGAAGAGATTTGTATATACAAGGAAACTAATATTTTTTATTATGGTATTAGAGTTCTGGACCTTATCTGACTAAACGCTGTATCTACTAGAAGCATATAATTAATAAAATTAGTAAAATATAAAATTCTTGGCAAATTACAGGTCATGATTCCACCCTTTAATGTTTCCTTAGATAACTAGGAATTCAATAATATAGTAAAGATTTAAATAAAATACAGCAATTAAAGCATTTAGGGAACAAAGTATGACAGCATTTTATTTCATGCCTGTTTTTCCCTAAAACGTCAAAAATTCACACATCTTCGAAGTTTCTCCTATAGCTTTACCAACATGACTTTTTAAAAACTTTTCTTTGTGGAAAACTTCAAATATACAAAAGTAAAGAGAATACTATTATGAACACTCATGTACCTATCACCTAGCTTAAAGGCCTATCAATACATGACCAATCTTGTTTTCTTCTATATCAACCATTCACTCCCTATACATACCCAGAATCATTTTGAGAAAATTTCAGACATTATACCATCTTATCTGCTAATACATTGTATATACATCTGAAAGAAGACTTAAAATACGAAAATGCCATTATCACACCTAAAGAAAAATTAAACAATAATTCCTTAATATAATTCAAGATCCACTTGATGTTTAAATGTCCCCAGTTGTCTTAATTTACTTTTTAATCTTTTGTTTGTTTGTTTGTTGGAATCGGGTTGCTGAGAATGTAAATATATTACAAGTGGTTGATAGGTCTCTTAAGACTCTTTTAATGTATAAGTTCACTACATTTCTTTTTATTTTGTTCCTTGAAATTTATTTGTTGATAAATAAAAGGCATATCTCAATATACAACTCCATTTTTAAAATAATTAATTCCCTGTTTAAACTAAAGGCAGTGTCATACAATAGAATGTGTGAAGGAAAGGGTGGAAATTGTCTTCGCTACTGAAATCCTAGCGTCTAGCATCCTGATGAGCCCTTTGAGGTCATCAGAAAATGTCTAAACTCATTCCAGTTGAGTATAAAATTCACTCACTCATTCATTCATTAAACAATATTTATTGAAGACTTGCTTTATGTTAGACAAACATATGTATCTATATGTTTATGCAATACAGTCATCAGTTTCAAATGTAGCTTAGGTCTTCAAGAGGTTATAAATAAGAAATATTCCCATGAATAGATGTATTCTGGTTACTCTTATCTTAAAAAAATTATTATATCATATACAGAGCCTGAAATAAATAATAAATGGAAAGTCTGTCTTCTTACATTGGTTCTCCAGAGATTCAGTGGCTGAATAGAGAAAACTGAAAGAAAGTCAGAGGAGTAATTCATCTACTATGTGCTAAGTATCTATAATTATTATGTACAAGGATTAAACATATTGAAGATATTTATAATTTATTCCAAGTGTAAGATAAGCAACAAAAACCAAAGGAAAAGTAAAATCTGAAGAACTAGGAAAACACATCTGAATTGATGACAAGTTGTCTGAAAGATAAAAGATAGGAAGAGTAAGGGTTAATTCCAAAATTTCTAGCTTTCAATACTAAAAGAGTGAAGTAGTATATGCAATTATTATGTAAAGTAACGCATAAAAACCTTTCAAAATATTTCACCCCAATCCATTTATTATATTGAATAATAAAAATAAGACAGAAAACTTTTTAATGATTTTTAAGAATAGAACTATTAGAATAATTTGGTAATCTTTTATGTAATAGTCACTATAATCTGTAGCCATAGAATTTAAGCAGATGCAATTTTATAGACAGATGGTTTATGTCACACTTTAGTTTGGGTAAAATATATTTAAATACATTTTCCAATTATTTAAAATGTGATATTACAAGAACTCCTTTCTAGCATGCCTTGTGCAGTGGTTAATCTTTTGTTATTGGAAATGAGCCCATTTATATTTGTAAAATGCTAAAGAAAGAAATAATTATGCACCCAACTCTGGTTTTTAGGAACAGATTTTATAACTTTAATAATGTATTGAATAAGACTGAACTTATCTTCCAGATAATACAAATTTGTTAATTAGAATGAGTCGTAAATAAATGAATTGATGTGCTGCCAACAGCTTAATGCCTGGAGAAATAAATAGACTCTCACTAGATAATCTATATATCTTATTGATTTATTGAACCCCCCCCTTCAAAATATTTCAAAGATAGTAGGAAAATCACAGAAGGAAAATTTCAAGTCATTTTACCATTTTTAACCATAAAATGCCTATCAAAGTTGATGGATCGTCCTCAGAATCACCGAGTACCATCTCAAATATCTACTGTTGCTATGATCTTATTACATAACATTCCCTTTGCTCCCAATAGAACATGAGCCAATTTTAAAATGTATAAAACAATTAATATTATCAATATTATCACCACTGAACTATATCATCTTTGTGATAAAAGATCAAAGTTTTAGTTCATTATATTCATTTCTTCAAGGCTTAACATATACTGGAGAGCCTTTTACATATTGTTTTTGAGCTCTGTTTTTATTATACATTAAAAAAATTGGGGAGGGGCACACTTGGGTGGCTCAGTCAGTTAAGCATCTGCCTTCAGCTCAGGTCATGATCCCGGGGTCCTGGGATTGAGCCCCGAGAGTCAAGAGTCGGGGCTCCCTGCTCAGTGGGAACCTGCTTCTCCCTCTGCCTGCTGTTCCCCCTGCTTGTGCACTCTCTCTCTCTCTCTCTGTCAAATAAATAAATACAATCTTTAAGAAAAAAAATGAAAAAATAGGAAATTCAGAGATAGTTTGTCCTGGTTTACATCCTCTGGGTAGCTCTCCCACCCATGATCCTCTCAAGGCAAGGATAGTTCTGGGGTTGTGAGAAGAGAATGAGGTCAGAAGTAGACTGAGGATTGAGATTAGCTTTACAAATGGAAAAGTCTTGATTTGGCAATCCCTGTGCCTGCCATTCCTGTTGCTTGTGTGCGTGCGTGCATGCACTCTCTCTCTCTGTCAAATAAATAAATAAAATCTAAAAAAACTTTAAAAATCTAAAAAATTAAAAAATAAAAATAATTTTTTTTATCATTTGACTGTAGTTGACACACAATGTTACATTAGTTTTAGGTGTAAAACAGAGTGATTCAACTTCTCTATATGTCATACGAGGCTCACCACAAGTGTAGCTGCCATCTGTCACCATACAATGCCATTACATTATTGTACGTATTTTAAAATGGCATAATAACCTAGGGCCCTTATGAAGAATCAAAGTCAATGGCCTCATTCTTTCTAAACGCACAGTCTTAGTGATGCTACAATGCACTCTGTGTCACTGATCTCATTCTTATGTGATTGTTGGACCAAACACGTCAGGTCACAACTAATTGTTGGACATACTGTTACTCCTTCTCTTCTATTTGATGATTTTTATTATAAATACAATCACTGTACTTTAGATCTGCTGAGCACTCTTCAGCTGTCCAATTTATAAAATATATTATTAAAAAGTATGTACCAACTACTAAGCATAGTGGTTATATGAATTATCTCCATTCAACTACAGAATAATCCTGTGACATAAGCATAATTTTTAAACTTTATATCCAAGAAAAGGAACCAAGGCTCAGGATGGCTAAGTAATTTGACTAAAATCACAAGCTAGTAAGTGGCAGAAGAGATTCAGGTTTGTCTAACTTTATTCTTCCAGTCATTCTCTTATAAGATAAATGTTTATTGAGGATACACTGTTTATAATGCTTTGCACTACGTCTTGATGGAATTAGAGATGAAATCTTGGAACCCTGAATCTTAATACCATTATTCTGTTCTCTACAGATGTTCCTCCTAATAATACTTTAAAATAGACAAAATAGGCATCACTCTCCATAATCTATAGACCAGAAAGCATAATGTCACATAGCAAATGACTTTTAGAACTGGGACTAGAATCTGGAACTCTAATTCCAGGTCCAGGAAACTTTTCTACTCTGAACTTGGGGCTCTAAATTGTTTGTTCTGGACATATTCTATGCTTGAGCTCAAGTAGGGCTAAACTATAAATCCAATCTAATCCCCTAGGCCAAACTCAAGTCTCACATCCTCCATGAAACCTTTCCCTCTCTCCTATATCATCTTCCATTTCTTTAATCTTCAATGGTTTGATAAGGCATTGATGTAGATTCTTAACATATTTCCTAACTGTTTTGCCACCTAATGTATATTTAGAGCCCTCATGAAATTATAATCTAAATTGGAAGATACACTTACTTGTGTCTTTTATTTATCATGATGTTGAACACAGTGTTTACTACAAAGGTAAAAATGGAGTACTTGTTTAATGAATGATCAGACTCTAAACAACAGGTGAATTAATACTCAAATGATTGAAAACTATTCTCTATTCTTTAGAAAAACACCCATTTGAAATGATAAGGCCCATTTTATTTCAAGACTATGCCTTTTAGATTTGATATTATAAGTAGAATGTATGTTTACAAGCACTGCATTTTGATATGTTTAATTTTCTATTGACTGTTGCCATTAACTTCCCTTGGATAATGTCAGGGATAAATTTCCCAAAATGTGCTTCATGGATCATTAGTCCTTCAAGGTGCTCTGATTAAAAAAAGTGGAGAATAACTTTTGGCCATATAAGGTCTGGAGACATCAGTGCTATATGCCCATTCTTGGAGACTGATGATGCAAACCAATATTTCAAGGTCTCATAGAATATCTTATTATTATCTTAACTATATTAAAGTAACCTGTTTAACTTTGTTTATCCCAAGTTACTTGACCACTGGATCCTTTTTTATATTACTCCTTTTATTATCTCATAGAACTTTAAAAACTTTGACAAACCTTGTGTTAACCCCTATCCACTGGTCAAGTATTACCTACAATACAGTTTCTTTTATGTGCCCAACATCTAGATCATCCATAATAGCAGAATGAATGAGGTTCATCATGTCATCACTGTCTCTAAATCCTTCAATTCTTTTTATTCTTTCCAAATATTTCATGTAATTAATAACTAAAACTTTCTCTTGAGAAAAAGTCTTTCCTTCCCTCACTAGAAAAGTTAAATTTGTTTGGATTTGCAAATTTCAAATTAGTCAATACCATTCTAGAAAGGAATGTTTTCTCTTTTGAAGACCACCTTGATTTCTTTATACATTAAAGTTAAAACCAAAGGAAAATACTTCTGTTCATTAACCTGCTGTTTACAGTCTTTCACATGAAGGCTGTGAAAGCCAGTTCTGTTTGATCATTCATTGTCCATATGAAAGCTGAAATCTCCTAAAACAATAAGCCTGAAGAAAGAAAACATAGATTTCAAGTTCGGTGGATCATTGGAGCTGTGGAAAGACAATACACAAGTCTGAAAAATGATAAAGTTTTGTTCCAAGAGCAGGACATTGGGAATCAAAAAAGTCAAGGCTTCTTTCAACTCAGAAACTCCTATTCCGCATTGCTTTCAATTCCATTCAAATCAAGAAACACTCACTATATCTAAGTGATAGAAAGATGGGGAAAACATTCTTTCCCTCAAAGAACCTTCCCCACCACCACTACCACCAATTTCAGGTATTAGCTCCGGTCTTGGGAAAATTAAAGGCATCCAGTGACCAGCTTTGGTTGTCTAAGAAATAAACCTCCAGCAATGAGTCTGTATACATTCAACTATTTGGAAAAGTACTGTTTAGACCTTTTGTTTAGAAAAATTTTTCTAATGAAACTAAAATTATATATCTGATTCCCATAATCATTTATTCATTGAAAAATATGTGTTTGAATAAAACAAAAATATATAGCCCACTTTGTGCAAGGCATTCTATTAGGCACTACTGGGACAAAGATGATTAAGACATGACTTCCATCATTCCAGGTGTTTAGAGCCTGATGAAAGATTTATTATACATAAATACTACACAGTATCAAAAGTGAAAAGTACCATGTAAGGGTGCCTGGGTGGCTCAATTGGTTAAGCGACTGCCTTCAGCTCAGGTCATGATCCCGGAGTCCCGGGATCGAGTCCTGCATTGGGCTCCCTGCTTGGCAGGGAGTCTGCTTCTCCCTCTGACCCTACCCCCTCTTGTGCTCTCTCTCTCTCTCTCAAATAAATAAATAAAAGAAAATCTTTTTTTAAAAAAAGTACCATGTAAGAGGCACAAATAATGTACTGTGGGAGTTTATAGGAAGAAGAAATTATTCCTACTGTAGTGTCCCAGAAGGCCTTACAGAAGACATGGAAGAATTTTAAAGGACCAATAGAATAAAACCATGAGGAAATTGGAAATGAGGATGCAGGTAGCCACAGGATACAACAGGTAGAGAGGAAAGCATCAGGAAAAAAAGGGGCACAGGAAGGTATTCTCTTAACATGGATAGAAGGGAATATGAATGAAGCTGGGGTAAATTAAGCCCAAATAATAGAGAGCCTTGAAACCCATATAATGATGATAACGCTAATAATAAATAACAATAGTCATAGTAGTAATATACTAGCACATGGATTTACCATATGCCAAGCACAATTCTAAGTATTACTTAATCTCTCAATAATCCTATAGGATAAGTACTCATTATTTAGATTCTTCTAGTTTTGTAGGTGAGGAATTGGACCTACAGAGAGGTTTGCCTCATAGTCACGTAGGAGTTTGCTCTTTACTTCTTAAACTTAGAAAAATTGCTAGAGGTCAATGTTTCATGGCCCTAAAGCACCCTCTAAGTACAAAATGCTATTGAAATCGAGGGCAGAAAGTATGCACAGTTTCATCCTAGAATATATACCAAGTTAAAATAGATAATTCTACTGAGATTAGTCATATATTCTTACTAAACTCATTTCTTGTGATCACATTTAGTTAATCCATAATATGCATTTGATTTAGAGGATCACTGTGGTTCATACAAATGAACAGTACAATCTAAGGCTTATTATATTACTGCTAACCTCTTTTCTTATATTATTTTTGTATTTAGTATTTTTTCATCATGCTAAAACATTATTTTTATTATCCTGGTATGAAGTTCATAATTGATAGGTCAGAGGATTGGGAATGAATTGAAGAGATATCTGGTTTGGGATATACAATTGAGCTAGCATTTGGCCTTGACAGGATTTCATAAACTTTTTGTTCCTATTTTACTCAAAGCACATTGAAAACTACAAAAATGTTGTTGTCATTGTTTTATTACATGAATGGTCCTAAGTTACTTATCTGTGACCCATTAGGTGAACTATGAGTACAGTTATTCTCAATTAAACCATGTTTGATATAGTCCACAGCAGAAGGCCATCTTTGTCAAAACCAATAGAGAAGAAAATAGAAGCTCAAGATAAAATACTATAATCTATCCATGAAAGAAACAAAAATCCATGAAATAAAACATACATATTGAGATTAAAAACATAGATACATTCATGTAAAATTTCAAGCTCTGAACCTAAAAACAGGAAAGACAGGAATACTTTCACATATTAATACCACTGCAGTAGAATCTGGGCAGACTTTGCTAAATATTCATGGGAACTTAAAGATGTTATTTGACTGCTGGAAGAATCCAACATAGAACAAAGTGTACACTTCTACTGTGTACACTTTTGTTCTATGTACACAGTGTACACAGTAGAAAGCACATGTTGGAAATTTTACCTGTATATTATTTTTTAAAACAAAATAAATGGTGACTATAACAAAGCAGTATCACAAAACAGTGTTGTTTTTTTCTAATATCAGCTGGCTACATAAATGCTACTGGGATGACTTTGTATTTTGTTTTTAAAAATTTGTTTTAGAATCCAGAGGTATTGAGAAAAAGGCTTCCTTCACTGGCCACCAATTTTCTTAGATCTATCAACTATTAATTGCTGTTTTATACAGAGAGTAAAATACTGTTCACAAGACCAAAAACAAGAAATGAAACTATTATTTTATGATGTATCTTGGATCTTAGAGCTCAGCTTGGCTTAGGCAAAAGTATATTTTCAAAATATAAAACTTATTTTATATTTGCAAAACATATAGGGGATATACCCAAAAATCCAAGAGAAATTCAAGTTTTAGGTGCAGCTGGATCTGAGGTCTCAGAAGAGTTTTTTAGAACCCAGCCCCTTTCCCTTTGCTCAGCTCTGTTCTCCTCTATTTTGGCTCCTTTCTTAGGTTCCAAAGTGGTATGAATAAGACTGCCAACACAACCAACTCTACATCTTCACAATTTTATGCCAGGGGGAAGGTGGATTAACACACTTGTCTTGTTTTGAGTTTAATTTTATTGTCCTGAATTGGGTCATGTGCTCAACCCTATGTGAAATACTCTGACAGGGGGAGCATAAGTGGCCAGATGTATTAGTTATCTATTGCTGCATAACAAACCACCACAAAATTTAGCAGCTTAAAACAACACACTTTTTTTTTTTTAATCTGATGTTTCTGTGGTGAGGAGTCTGGGCATGGCTTAACTGGGTTCTTCTTCGTACTTTCTCACAAAGCTTCAACCTAATATGTTGACCAGAGCTGGGAATTCAACTGAAGAAGGATACACTTTCAAGCTCACTGACATGATTATTGGCAAGATTCAGTTCCTTTTGGGCTGTTGGGTGAGGGCCTCAGTTCCTAGCTGGCTGGTGGGCAGCAGTTTTCCTCAGTTCCTTGCCATAGGCCTCAACATAGCAACTTGCTTCATTAAAGCCATCAAGGGAGGTTTCCTAGTAAGGTGGAAGTCAGAATTTTTGTAATCTAACCATAGAAGTGACATCACCACAATGTTGAGGTATTCTGTTGGTTAGAAGCAAGTTATTCAAAGGGACGATCACATAAAGCCATTAATACCAGGAAAAAATAATCAATGGGGCCAGATTACAAGCAACCTACCACAACACGTGGTCATCCCTGAAGATAGTGTGGAAGAAACTGGGAGTGAGTGAGGTGGTAAGAGCCCCAGGGAAAATTGGGGTCATTATTAGAAGGCAATGGGTGGTACATGGTGAATATAGCTGTCCATGACAGATTCCCTGGTTTGGCTCTGAGTTGTATGGAAAACAGAAGAGAAAGCTCTTTTTCTGCCTCCATGACTTTGAATCATTATGAATCTCAATGTTTATTTTAAATTACCTGATTATATGTTTGCGTTATGGGATAAAGATGTTTTGGTCTGTTAATTCAACATTTCTAGGCCAGTTCTACTCCTTTTTTATTTTGGATTTATATTATAATTTTCAGCCAATGCCTCTATATGAAATAGATTAAAATTTTTGTATGTGAGGTTGCTGAGATTGTCTTATATGTGAAGGATTAAACACAGGCTAGAGGTGCAAATTCTCTCAAAACCCATCTCACTTTACCTAAAGAAACATTTTATGGTTGCTGGGGAAAAAAAACAAGTCTTTAGCCCTGAATTTTCAGGATTTTAGTAGAAAATGGAAATAAGTATTAACCTTGAGGTTAAAAATATTTGGGGGGAGAGGGCTTCTGTTTTATAGAAATCATAGATTTAACAGTTGACTTTATCAAGAAGTAAACAGATCTCCTTCACAAAAGGTATTGACCCTACCCATGAGATTTCAGAATAGTTGAAATTGTCAGGTTAAGAAGAATAGATGAATTCAGTGTCTCATCTGTTTTCATACTTAATCATAATGCATTTGTTAAAGAGTAATGGGCATTAAATCTGACCCAGAGTTTCTTTGAGAATTATTTCAAAATCATGGATTTTGTAGATTTTAGACAGCGCTTGACTGATTCAGCAAGTTGATTTTTTATTTGTTTATGACTGGATTGTCAATTATTGTTAATAATATCATATGTATTATGTTTATTGTAGATAAATACATATTATAGCTAATAATATATAGCTAATATGTATTGTTATAGCAAATGTTTTTATTATTATTTTCACTAATATTTGTTCAGTTCATGCTATATGTCAATTACCATTCTAAGCACTTTTCATAATTATCAATTCTTTTAATCTTCAGGGCAATCACCTTTTTTTAAAAAAAATCATGTATTCATTTCCTTTTCACCACTTTGTAATGCATGCACAGAACACTTGGAATTTGGGTATGTCTTTCTGGCAATCAAAGAGTTTATTTGCCATGACTATCAATTAGACTAAGTCTTCTCTATGGGAAGAATCAACCCCATATCTAACTTCTGCAGTTGAGCAATGGCCCTTTCACAAGAAATTCACTCAGCCATTGAACCAGGGCTTACTTTGAAAGTTTCTAAGAGACTGGGGATATTTGGAATCCCCTCTACTTAGAGACTGTCCCTTAAAATATTTACTTGGGTCATTTTGTCTATTTTCTCTATAAGAGGAAGAGCCTAACAGGTTTCCTGTGTCTCCCTATTCCAGTTTCCTCCCTGCATTATTCTATCTCTCACATCCTCCCAGATGATGTTTGTGCAATAAAATTTTGATCATATCTCTCTGTTCTTGAGAAAGAAAATAATTACTCTTTTTTTTGGCAAACAAATTCCCTGATTACCTGTCTCCTGCCTATCTATCTTGCCCTATATCCTGTGTCATTCCCTTCCTTAGGCATGCATGTATAACTTTTGAATTCCAACAATAATGAATCATTTTAATCACTTTTTATTCAAACATACTTTTCTCTCATGCTATTTCCTCTGCCTGGAATGCCATTGTATTAGGATTCTTCAGAGAAACAGAATTAATAGGATAGATAGATAGATAGATAGATAGATAGATAGATAGATGATAGACATAGATATATACAAAAAAGGAGATTTATTATAGGAATTGGGTCACATGATTATGGAAACTGAAAAGTTCTACAATCTGCCATCTGTAAATTGGAGAACCAGGAAAACTCATGTGTAATTCAGTTCTAGTCCAAAGGCCCAGGACTCTCGGGGACTGTGAGTATAAGTCCTGGTCCAAGTCCAAAGGCCGAAGAACCCCAAGTACTAATGTCAGAGTGCAGGAGGAGAGAGATGTCCCAGTTCAAGTAAATCTACCCTTCTTCTGACTTTTTGTTCAAATAGATCCCCAACAAATTGGGATGATGCCCACACATGTTGGTGAGGGTGATCTTCTTTATTCAGTCTACAGATTCAAATACTGATCTCCTCCAGAAACACTCTGACAGACATACCCAGAAATAATCATTTCATCAGCTCCCTGAGCATCACTTAGCCCAGTCAAATTGACACACAAAAATTAACCATCAGAACCATCTTCCTTTTATTTGCCACTCAAACTCCTGCTAAATCTTCAAATCACAAATCAAATGAACTCTTCTGTAAGCTCTCTACCTAAGCCAAATTAAGCATCCTTCCTTTCCTTCTACATTCTATATATCTTGTACACATCCATTGTGGCATTCATCATCTGCATGGTAGTTTTCTCCCCACCAGCTTCTAAAGTCTTTGAGAACAGTACAATCTCCCTTTCCTCCCTGGGCCTAATACAATGACTGGCACACGGGAGGCCTCAATGACTTAATGCTGTAATTAGCTTCTTCTCAAAGAAGATTCAAACATTTGCCAGAAGCCTTAAAAGAAGGAAAAAAGAGAATGAAATAAACGGAATTACTGTTTTTTTTTCCGATCAGGTATGGCCTATATATATGTATTTTTTGTTGTCTGCCAGAAGATTTAGCATTTTAAGCTTAAATTTCACTTCCTATTTTAGATCATACCCCAGCGCATAAGTTGTCAGATCTGTTTTGTAAAGGCTGGTATTTCTTAAGTGCTTCAAGAAGTTTTTAGTTCAAAATAAAATTTAAGGCCTTAGGGAAAATTTAATCTGAGCTCCTGACTTCCCTTAGCATTTAAACACCAAAGCATGGTCTTGGAGTATTTTCCTATTTAAATCTTGGCTTTATGATCCAGAACTCTGTTGACCCACAACATTCCATAATTCCTGAAATGACTAATCCCTTTCCTTCTTCTGTTGTCTGCCACCTTTGCTTTGCATTTCTATCTTTGTATTTCAGAATGGTTGTCATTTTATCAGCGGAAGAAGCATTGTTCTTATTGCACTGTCTCTGTTCCCGCTAATTTTCATTGTCAATTTTTCTCCATAAAGAAATAGATAAGTAGTTTATGATTCTCAGCTCAGAGGACATTTAGGATTGGAAAAAGGAGATACTGATAATTCTTAGTTAAAAACAGAATTATTTGTCAGGATCCTTCTTATACTATCCTACAGGAATGAGCACTGTTCACTCCTAGCTTCCTACACCTGTATTACAAGATATAAAAGACAAGGAAGCAGCCTCATATAGACTCCAACACTACAGTTATTAGTTGAATATGCAATTTCTCTTCCAAATGTGGGCAGAGTTTTCTTCAGAAGTTCAGTGGGGCTTTTTTACCAGTCTCTTCAAAAATGGCCAACTTTTATTTGACATATGTTGGAATAAATAACTAATAGTGCCTTTGTTAATTACAAAGCTGGGAATCAGAATTATCCTTTCTTGCCATTCCTTGCTCTACCTTTCTTCTCTTTTCACCTTTTGATGCACGTGAAGACCTGGCTGTTGGTGCACGTTAGATAAGACAAAGGCCCTAATGACATCATGGGCTTGGGGAATCTGATCACCTTATAGTGCAATGGGCTTTCTTCTGTTATTTGGCCAGAATGCCCACCCCCAGAACAAAGAGAACTATGTGAGAAAGCACTGATGGCTTAGGACCAGTCCCTTTAATTGAGAGACTGAATGAACAACACACATATATTCTACTGACAGTATTGATATCCCTACCATTTCATTAGCTCTTTATAGTTCACACTGTTTTTTCTCATATGTCATTTCATTTCTGCTTCAAACAAAGCCATAAAATAGGTGGGGTGAAATGTCACTCTCGCTTTCCCGATGAAGAACTAAGCCCCAGAAACTTGCCCAAGCAGAACAGCACTCTCTTTATTGTTCCACGTCCCATCTCAAAAATAGAAACAACAAATATTTACACAATGGAGAGGAGACAAGACACAAACCCAGGCCGACTGGCTCCAGGACCGGGGCTCATCATGGCCTGGCTACACTCCTGCTTATTGAGGCAGCGTCTTCCTGGACACACAGCACAAGCATCCATGCTTTGCAGAACGGACAGGCCGAGCCCCCAAGGTGGAAACAACACTGAAGCTGCTGTCCCTTAGAATCGCAGAAAAGCCCTTTGTTAGAGTGAAATAAAAATATCCAAGTGTAGGACTTACCCTTCTTTCACCTTTCATTATTCCCTCCTACTTTTTCTCATTGCTTTACATTTTAGAAGCTAAAAATAATGAATGCAAGATGAAGGGTGGAAAGGAGAATAAACAGGGAAAACCTGGGAAAACCTTTTAAAACAAACTTGCTGGGATGGGAATGGGTGAACATTCTCCCTCCTAAAAAGGACAAGTTTCCAATGGCATCTGGAAGAGAGAAGCAGGATAGAATAGCAGCTAAGAGCTTAGGCTCTGGAGGCAGGCTACCAAAGTTCTAGTCTAATTGGGCAACTTTGAAAACGTATGACTTTTCGGTATCTTATTTTCCTTCCCTGTAAGAGGAGATGATAACATAGTAGTTCCTGGGGTTGTCATGCGAATAATATGAGCCAATATGTGCAGAACCTTTAGAACCTGACCACAGTAAATGTGTTTGCTCTATTTTATATAGTGAGATATTTCAAAGGCCTGACACATCGCAGGTACTCAATAAATATTAGCTCCCTCCTTAGACTGCTGGAAAGACTCACAATCTTTGAAAAGTATGTGCCGTATGTCAGTTACCTTGGTACTGGATAAACAGGTATTTATTACATTTTTAGGGATTTCTTTCTTTCTTTCTTTCTTTCTTTCTTTCTTTCTTTCTTTTTCTTTCTTTTTCTTTCTTTCTTAACTGTTGTCAGGAGACTCCTTTATCCCTTCCTAAATGCCATTTTCCTACTTAACCAATTTGGTAACTGCTGCCTCTGCCTAATCCTTTTACCCACCTTATTTGTTTCATCATTTCCACTGAATAGCACCTATTGAAGCAGATAGTGTGTTAGGTTTTTCTTTTGCTCATGGAAACTGTAGTCACTTAAGGGATTTTTTCTAATTCATTTCTCCTCTCCTTATAGTCACAATAAGAAGTCATGTTTCTAAGTTTTAATTCTTCTCATATCAAATGACATATTCTAAGTGGTAAATCAGTTTCTCCACTAGCCTATAAATTGCCTCAGTGCAGGGATGTTCAAAGCTATATCCCCATTGCCTAGCAAAATGCTTGGAACAAGAGGTACTCTATAATATTTGTGGAAGAAATCAGTCAATGCTGAAGGAATGAATAAAGTATAGAATGAAGTATCCTCCTCCCCAATTAACTAGAACCTAATTAAGAGATGTCTGAAATTAATCAGAATATCAATTGCCTTCTACTTTGAAAGAGAAAATTAACATCAGAAACCCAAACTGATATCATGTATTAATTTAATACTATATCCTGGAGTAAGCACACATTCATCTCAATCTCCTAGGCCTTTCATGGCTATGCAATATGCAGTGAGAACAGTTAAGAACATGTCAAAATTAAGCTAATACTCCACCCTCCCAGTATCACTATGCCATTACAATATAGACAATATCAGCCTTTAAGCTTACTGCCTCAAATTCTCTTTTACTAGATGTCAGACTGTCTCATTCCCTCACTACCTTCCAGTCTTTGTCCAAATTTCACCTTTTCAGAGAGGCATTCTCTGACAATTCTATCTATAAGTAACTTCCCTCCCCATTATTCTTTATTTCCTTTCCCTACTTTATTAGTTTAACTTTTTAAGCCAAATTTATTCAGGTATATCCTACCTACAACAAACTGCACAAATTTAAAGTGTACAGTTTGATGTATGACAAGTGGTTGTACATTGAAACCATCACCACAATCAAGAAAATAAATATCTGTCATCTCCAAAAATTTCCTGTCACTTTTTAATCCCTCCCATTCCCCCTTATCCCCTTCCCAGGTAGCCACTGATCTGTTTTCTATCACTAGACATAAGTTTGCATTCTCTAGAATTGTATATAAATGGAATCATACAGAATGTAGCCTTTTTGGGGGGAGTCTGGTTTCTTTTACTCTGCAAAATTATTTTGATATTCATCCATGTGTTGCATTCATCAATGTGTTCCATTCTATTGCTGAGTAATATTCTATTGTATGAATATACAACAATTTCTTTATTTATTCACTTGATGATGAATATTTAGGCTGCTTTGTGTTGTTGGCTATTACAAATAAAGCTGCTACGAACATTCATGTACATTCATGTACAAGTCTCTATAGCATATGCCTTCATTTCTCTTGGGTTAATACCCAGTAGTGGAACGGCTGGGCCATATAGTAGATGTATATTTTACTTTTTGAGAAATAATCAAACTATTTTCCAAAGACGTCGTACCATTTTATATTCTCACCAACAGTGTCTGAGTGTCCCACTGATCCACATCATTTCAACATTTGGTGTGGTCAGCCTTAATTTTAGACATTCCAATAAGTGGTAGTGCATTATGGTTTTCATTTCCATTTTCTTAATGTCTGATGATGTTGAACATCTTTCTATGTGCTTATTTGACATCTGTATATCTTCTCTGGTGAAGTGTCTGTTCAAATCTTTTGCCCATTTAAAAAAAATGATTTTTTATTAGTGAATTTTGAGAGTTCTTTATGTATTTAGAATATAGTCTGTTATTAGATATGATTTGTAAATGTTTTCTTCCAGTCCACATTTTGTCTTTTCATTCTCTTAACTATGCCTTTCAAAGAGCAGAATTTTAAAATTTTGATTAATTTTAATGATCTTTTCTCTTTTAGAATTGTGCTTTTGGTACCTAACCCAAGTTCAAGACTTTTCCTAATTTTTTTTTTTGTATTTTTTTCTTCTAGAAGTTTCATGACTTTACATTTAGGCCTATGATACATTTTGAGCTAGTTTTTATACATGGTGTGAAATATGGATTGAAATCCATTTTTTTGTATATATAGATTCCCAGTTATTCCAGCATCATTCATCAAAAAGTCTCTCCTTTCTCCACAGAATTGCCTTTTACTTTTATCAAGTCAATTGGTTTTCTGTGTGTTAGTCTGTTTCTAAACCATCTATTCTGTTCTACTGATCTGTTTATCTATCTTAACACTAATACACCACAGTCCTGATAACCATAGCTTTATGATAAGTAAAGTCAAGTAGTATACCTCTCCAACTTTGTTCTTCTTCAAAGTTATTTTGGTTATTCTTGGTCCTTTTTGTTTCCATATGAATTTTAAGAGAAGCTTGACAATTTACACACACACACACACACACACACACCTGGGATTTTGATTGGGATTACATTAAATCTATAGATAAATTTGGGAAGAACTGACATGTTAACAATGTTGAGTCCTCCAATCCATGAATACAGTGTATCTTTCCATTTATTTAGGTCTTATATGATGTTTTCCAGCAGTGCTTTGTAATTTTAAGTATACAAGTCCAGAATATCTTTTGACAGATTTGTTCCTTAATATGATTTTTTAAAATTTCAAGTTCCATATGTTTATAGATGGTATATACAAATAAAATTGATTTTTGTACTTTGTTTTCTGCGACCTTGATAAACTCACTTATTCTGGTAGCTTTTGTGTAGATCTCATAAGATTTTGTACATAGATAATCATATCATATGTGAACAGAAACATCTTCCTTTCTAATCTGGATGGATTTTATTTCTTTTTCCAGATTTATTGTGCTGGTTAGAACCTCCAGTACAATATTAGATGGAAGAGGTGATAGTGGACTTCCCTGCCTTGTTTCCTGATCTTAGCAGGAAAGCATCTGTCTTTTACAATTAAGTGCAATGCTAGCTGTAGGTTGTTTATAGATGCCTTTTATCAGGTTTGAGAAATTCTCATTTGTTGAGTTTTTGTGAGAATAGTTGTTAGCTTTTGTCAAATGGTTTTTAATGCATCTACTAAGATGATCATGTGACTTTTCTTTACTAGTTAATATAGTGAGGTACATTAATTGATTTTTTTTTTAAAGATTTTATTTATTTATTTGACAGAGAGATAGCGAGAGCAGGAACACAAGCAGGGGGAGTGGGAGAGGGAGAAGCAGGCTTCCTGCCAAGCAGGGAGCCCGATGTGGGACTCGATCCCAGGACCCTGGGATCATGACCTGAGCCGAAGGCAGACGCTTAACGACTGAGCCACCCAGGCGCCCCATTAATTGATTTTTTAATATTAAAAAGACGTAGTATGGGAATAAATCCAACTTGGTCATGTTGCACTATCTTTTATGTATTATTGAATATTATTTCCCAAGATTTTGTTAAGAATGTCTAAATCTATATCCATGACAAACATTGGTCTATAGTTTTCTTTTCTCAAAATGTCATTGTCTGACTTTGGTATCAGAGTAATTATGACCTCATAAAATGGGTTGGCAAGTATTCTCTTCAATTTTCTGGAAGAGTTTGTGTAGAATTGTTATTATTTCTTCCTCATATATTTGGCAGAATTCACCATTGAAGCCATTGATGAGGCCTAGAGTTTTCTTTGTGAAAGGTTTTAAGTATAAATACAATTACTTTAGTAGGTAAGAGATACTCGGTTATGAAGTTCTTCAGGAGTGAGATTTGATAGTTTGTGTCTTTCAATAAATTTGTCTATTTCATCTTAGCTTCTGTATTTATTGGCACAAAGTTATTAGTAATATTTTATTATCTTTTTAGGATCTGTAGACTCTGTAGGACTGTGATTTCTCTCATTATTGATATGTGTAAATTGTGTATTCTCCTCTTTTTTTCCTGATTTGCCTGATTAGTTGTCTTATCAATGATTATCACAAATAAAAGCTTTTAGTTTCATTGATTTTTCTGTTTTCTATTTCATTCATTTCTTCTCTAATCTTTATTTCCTTCTTTCTGCTTACTTTTGGTTTTATTTTTTTCTCTTTTTCACATTTCTTAAGGTGGATGCTGAGCTTATTGATTTGAAATTTTCTTTTTTCTAATATAGACATTTAATACTTTAAATTTCTAAGTACCACTTTAACTACATCTCACAGATTTTGATATGATGTACTTTTTTTATTCAGTTCAAAATATTTTCTGAGTATATGAGAAAATATTTTAACAAAACCACAAACAAAGTAAGAGAAAAATCTCAAGATGGAAAAGGTTATGAGGATATGGAACAGTGGTGACCAGTGAATCTTTACAATAATTAAATCCAAATTGATATGGGTAGACACATTGAAAGTGTTCAACATAAATATTCAATAAGAGCTCATTATATAGGACAAATATGCTATAAGGAAAATTCTAATAATAGTCTAGAACAAAATTTTCTAAATGATTAACAACAAAATGTAAGAATTAGTTGGGAATAGGACATATTGATAATGGTAAAGAATTCTATAGATTATAACATGTGGTTGTAGGAAAGGAAGAATAGAGAAAAGAAGATATTATGAAACCTTATCTTACTGGAGTAGGAGGGGAAAAAAAGTTATGGAAGGTGAAAGAGTTGATATCTTATTTTTAAGTAATCCTAGAAAAGTGTATCTGATAGAGCAGGGAAAGATATAGTAACTATCAATAAAGAAGTATCACAGAATCTAGAAGTTAAAAAGAGAAAAATAGAATGAATAGAAATGTCACCAGATCAACAAAAATTAAAAAAAAGAAAATGAGGAAACAACAATGTACATAAATATAAATAGAAAATAAGATAGAATGATTAAAATCAAGCATGACTGTCACTATCCTAAATTGTACTTGTCCATTAAAATGCAAACCACGGGGTGCCTGGATGACTCAGTTGGTTAAATGTCCAGCTCTTGATTTTGGCTCAGGTCAAGATCTCAGGGTCCTGGAATTGAGCCTGTCTGGGGCTCCGAGCTCCGTGGGGAGTCTGCTTCAGGATTCTCTCTCTCCCTCTGCCCTTCCCCCCCCACTTGCTGCTCTCACTCTCTCTCTCTAAAATAAATAAATCTTTTAAAAAAATGCAAACCACTGGACTATAGTTTTTTAAATTCCAGATTAAAACATAACTATAGTTATAGGCTATTTATAACAGACACATTTTTTAAGATGATCATTTTAAAAGTTAAAAATAATGGGTAGACACCAAAAACATGATTCATAAAAGTAAAAATTGGCAAATTGGACTTCATCAAAATTAAAAACTTTAGCTTTTTAGGAAACTCTGGAGGAAAAGACAGACTGCAGACTAGGAGAAAATATTTACAAATCAAAAATACAACAAATGCCTTTATCTAGAATATATAAAGGACTTTCAAAACTCAACAGTACAAAACCAACCAATCCAATCCAAAAATAGACAACAGATATGAGCAAACATTTTACCAAAAAGGATATACAGATGGCAAATAAGCACATAAAACTATGTTTAACCTAACTAGCCATGAGGGAAATGCAAATTAAAACCACAATGTAGTATCACTATGCACCTATCATAATGGCTAAAATTTTAAAAAATAGTGATAACACCAAATTCTGGTGAAATGTGAAGCAACTGGATCTCTTGTGTGTTGCTAGTGGGAATATAAAATAATACAATCACTTTGGAAAATAATATGACAATTTATTATAAAACTAGACCGTACTTACCAGAGGAGCCGGTAATTGCACTCTTGAATATTTATCCCAGAGCAATGGAAACCTACATTTGCACAAAAACCCGTACTCAATGTTTATAACAGCTTTATTTGTAGCAGCTAAGAGGTAGAAACAGCTCAAAAGCCCTTCAGTGGGTGAATCATTAAGCAAACTGTGGTATATCCATATCATGGAATGCTACTCTGAAATAAAAAGCAATGAGCTATTGATACACAGAGTGACTTGTGTGGATTTCAAGAAAATTATGCTGAATGAAAAAAAGCCAGTCCCAAAGGTTACATATTCTATGATTCCATGTATATAAAATTCTTGAAATGACAAATTGGTAGAGATGGAGAACAGATTAGTAGTTGCCAGAGGTTAAGGAGCAAGGGAGGGAGAGAGAGGGCTATGGCTATGAAAGGATTGCAGGAGGGATCCTTATGATTGTACAGTCTTTATTTTGACTGTGGTGATGATCACACAATCTACATATGTGATAAAATTGTGTAGAACTAAACACATAGGCACACACTTCCCCTTTGGCAGAATCTTTAAGCCACTGTGCATGTAAAACTGGTGAAATCTGAATAAGATCAGTGGATTTTATAAATGCCAATTGCCTGCTGGTGATAAGATTGGGGAAAATTGAGTAAAGCCTATACAGAATCTCTCTTCTTAATAGTTTTTATAACTGCATGTGTATCTATGATTATCTCAAAATAGAAAGTTTTAAAAAAGAAAATGGAGGGGTATCTAGAGATATGAGACAGAGAACTGAATAAAGAATGGTATATCCACATTGGAGTGGACTATTATGTAGCTATTTACAAGAATAAATTACAGCTTATCATTTACTTGGTGGAATTTCCATAAGACTGTTGAATGAGAAAAGTAAGGTTTAGAAAAATAAGAGTAATATGATTCTATTTTTATGAAACAAGGCCTACAAATATGTGTGTGTATATTTGTATGTGTGTGTGTGATAGAGAGATTTGACAATGGATAATTATATGTGAAGATACACACTAGTTTGTTAACATGAATTACCTTGAGGGAAGGATGGATGATACAGATGGTATAGAGGAACTAGGGGAA
The DNA here is from genome assembly GCF_004348235.1 of Phoca vitulina. Classification (NCBI taxonomy): domain Eukaryota; kingdom Metazoa; phylum Chordata; class Mammalia; order Carnivora; family Phocidae; genus Phoca; species Phoca vitulina. The sequence goes on along the minus strand of NW_022589722.1, from coordinate 13,057,731 downwards.
GGCAAAACCAAGGAAAATGGAAAAAGAAGAAAAAATAGAGCACTAAAATACCAGAATATAAGACAATAATAAATTACATGTATACGTAATTGTGTTTTGTGTTCTTAAAATTTTTTAAGAATTATTTTTTATTTTGTTATTCAATAATTGAAAATTTATTGAGACATAATTTACATATTATTCAATCCACCCATTTAAAGTGTACAATTCAATGGTTTTTAGTATATTCACAGAGTTGTGCAACTATCCCCAGTCAATTTTAAAACATTTTTATCACACTAAAAAGAAATGTCACATCCATTAACAGTCACTCCTCTTTTTCACCCAATACTCCTTCTTTAGCCCTAGGCAACCACTAATCTACTTTCTGTCTCTATAAATTTGTCTATTCTAGATATTGCATATAAATGGAATCATATAGTTTATGGTATTTTTTGACTGGCCACTTGCATTTAGCATAATATTTTCAAGGTTTAGCTATGATTTAGCATCTATGAGCACTTCATTTCTCTTTATTGCTAAATAATATCCCATTTTATGGATATATCTCATGGTCTTTATCCACTAAAATGTACAGCCTTGCCCATGTGCAGTCGTCCTGGTATGACAGTGGTTATGAGAGTTTTCTGTTTCTCTTTCCCTAATCTTTCTGTTAAGCTCTCTGCCTCATTTGGTCTCACATCCGGATATTAGGCTCCACTAATTGCCAACTTATTACTCTCTTGTTTTTGACAGTTCTCTAAGATAGGATTTGCTCCAGAGTGTGGTCCAATTAAATTTGGTTAGGAGTACTTCTAGAGGTCAGTCTTTGAAGTTTGTTCTGACCTCAGAAGGGCATTTCTTAACTGTCTCTTCCTGGTTCTCTAAAACTAGCTGCCCTACTGTTCAGCCTGCGGTCCTAGTCTCCTTTAAGTTGCTTACCACAAAAATCTCCATTGTTTTTAACAATGCCCTTAGGCTTGAACTTCCTCATACTGTTTCAAATAAAGTCAGTTTCTTGGAGAGAGCTTTAGAGCTCTCTGCACTTAAGGACTGACCTATTTATTGAGTGACATATTATGACTAGCTCCCCTTTGGCAAAATCTTAGAACCACTGTTCTGGGCAATGGACAAGGATGGTAGCCTCTGGTCTTCTCATCCTCTCAGCTTGCCTTTCTGGGCTGGGCACGGAACCTCAGTTCTTGTAAGTAAGCTGGGTTGAGGGCAATCAGGACCCCAATATTCCTACCCTGTCACAACTGGGATGGAACATACAAAATGGGGGCTGGGTAGATAAAAGGAGCCCATGACCTCTCAGGCAACTCACCAGGAATTTAACCTCTGAGCCTTGAAATCAGATGGAATTAGAATGCTGGCAGGGTTGCCTGGGTGGCTTAGTCAGTTAAGTGTCCGACCCTTTTGATAAGGTATCATATCCTTTGGATGGGAGCTGAGAGGGAGCCTCATCTCTTGGGCACAGCCACTCAGATTGGAGTTTCAGGCTGAGCTGGGGAAAGAGAGGAGAGAAGGAACACGTTATGGCTCAAGTGCCACAGACTCTCTGTTCTTACCAAGTTTCAGTAGATTTTCTTGAATAAATATTTTTTTCATCCTCTGTATATTCTTAGAACAATTTGCTGAGACTTTAAAAGGTTGTTTTATTATAACAATATTCAGCATTATGTCTGTTTTGCTGAGGATCAGGTCCACGGAACTTTTCACATTGCCATTCAGAAAGTGGCACCCCCAGATTATTTTTTTAAAAGACTGTGCCAAAGAAAATTCCTGGTTTAATCACATACTCTGAGCTTTAGTTTCCTTATCTGAAATGGGGCTCATAATCCATATCACACTGCCTAGAACATAGTATCTCTGAATAACGATTAATTTATGTTTTCCCTCCATTTATCTCACTCTGGGGACTTAGAGAAGTTCCAGTTGAATAAAGGTGACTGCCCAGTAATGTATTGTTATGCTCGAAAAATTTTAAGACTCCAAGAAAGTATTTCAAGTCATATTTGAGGTGAGACATATACTTAACCACTATAAAAAAGTGATCTTCAACTTGAACCAGGATTCTTTTAGAGGTTTGGCTCATCAGAAAATACTTTAACAAAATTGCAAACAATATGACTCAAGATCTCTTTCTTCTTCCTCCCTCTCCCTCACCACCTCGCCCTACCCAACTCTCTCCCTACTCAATTGCCCTCCTGCATTATAGCTTTTCACCGACACATGAGAATTACTGAATAGAAACTGAATGACTGAATAAAGAATAAAATTTAATCTATACAAAGATTTGTAAAGTGATTGGTAACTAGTATTGTCTCCAACCTATATTTGTTTTTTAAAAATTGAAGTATAGTGACACACAGTGTTACATTAATTTCAGGTGCACAACATAGTTATTTGACAACTCTATATGTTATGCTATGCTCACAAGTGACTCACAAGTGTCATCATATGACACTATGACAATACCATTGACTCTATTCCCTATGCTGTACCAAAAGCCTGTTATCTCCCACGCCCCTTCACCCATTTTGCCCCTCCCCTCCGACATCAATTTGTTCTCTGTATTTATGGGTCTGTTTCTGCTTTTTATTTGTTTGTTTTGTTTTTTAGATTCCACACATAAGTGGAATCATATGGTATTTGTCTTTCTCTGACTTATTTCACTTCACATAATACCCTCTAGGTCCATTCATGTTGTCACAAATGGCAAGATCTCATTCCTCCTTATGGGTGGGTAATATTCCATTGCACATCTTCTTTATCCATTCATCCACCAGTGGACACTGGTGTTGCTTTCATATCTTGGCCATTGTAAATAATGCTGCAGTAAACATAGCAGTGCATATATCTTTTTAAATTAATGTATTTGTTTTCTTTGGGTACATACCCAGTAGTGGAATTACTGGGTCATATGGTAATTCTATTTTTAATTTTCTGAGACATCTCTGTATTGTTTTTCACAGTGGCTGTACCAATTTACATTCCCACAAACAGTGTATGAGGGTTCCTTTTCCTCTATATCCTTGCCAATATTTGTTATTTCTTGTCTTTTTGATACTAGCCATTCTGAAAGGTATGAGGTGATACCCATTGTGGTTTTAATTTGCATTTTCCTGATGATTAGTGATGTTAAGCATCTTTTTATGTGTCTATGGCCATCTGTACGTCTTCTTTGGAAAAATGTCTATTCAGGTCCTCTGCATATTTTTTAAATAGATTGTTTTCTTAGTGTTGCATTGTTTAAGTTCTTTATATATTTTGTATATTAACCCTTATGAATATATCATTTGCAAATATCTCCTCTCATTCACTAGGTTGCCTTTTTGTTTTGTGTATAGTTTCCTTTGCTGTGCAAAATCTTTTTATTTTGGCATAGCCCCAATGGTTTATTTTTGTTTTTGTTTCACTTCCCTAAGGAGACATATCTAGAAAAACTTTGCTAAGGCAAATGACAAAGAGATTACTGACTATGTTTTCTTCTAGGAGTTTTATGCTTTCATGTCTCAAATTTAGGTCTTTAATCCATTTAAAGTTTATTTTTGTGTATGGTATAATAAAGTGATCCAGTTTCATTCTTTTGCATGTAATGTCCAGTTTTCCCAGCACCCATTTGTTGAAGAGACTATCTTTTCCCCACTGTATATTCTTACCTTCTTTGTTGTAGGTTAATTGGCCATATAATCGTGGGTTTATTTCTGAGCTTTCTATTCTGTTCCACTGATCCATGTGTCTATTTTTGTGCCAGTCCCACACTGCTTTGATTATTATAACTTTGTAGTATATCTTGAAATCCGGGATTGTAATACCTCCAGTTTTGTTCTTCTTTCTCAAGATTGCTTTGGCTACTCATGTCTTTTGTGGCTCCATACAAATTTTTGTATTATTTGTTCTAGTTCTGTGAAAACTGTTATTGGCATTTTGATTGCATTAAATCTGTAGATTGCTTTGGGTAGTATGCACATTTTAACAATTTTAATTCTAATCCGTGAGCGTGGAATATCTTTCCATTTGTTTGTGTCATCTTCAATTTCTTTCATCAGTGTTTTATAGTGTTCAGGGTATAGATCTTTCACCTCCTTGATTAAGTTTATTCCTAGGGGGGCTCCTGGGTGGCTCAGTCGTTAAGCGTCTGCCTTCGGCTCAGGTCATGATCCCAGCGTCTCGGTTTTTCACAATTGAGTATGATGTTAGCTGTGGGTTTGTCATATATGGACTTTATGTTGAGCTATATGTTCCTTCTAACCCCACTTTGTTGAGAGTTTTTTTTTTTAATCATGAATAGATGTTGTATTTTGCCAAATGCTTTTTCTGCATCTATTGAGATGATCATATGGTTTTTATCCTTAATTTTGTTAATGTGGTATATCATGTTTATTGATTTATGGATATTGAACCACCCTTGTGTCCCAGAATAAATCCCACTTGATCGTGGTAAATGATCCTTTTAATGTATTGTTGAATTCAGTTTTCTGATATTTTGTTGAGGATGTGTGCATCTATACTCATCAGGATATTGGCCTGCATGCAAGCTATGTTTTTATAAAGCAGTCTGGACCTTGAAATACCTCTTCTCTCTCTCTCAAGAAATGAAAACCCTATGAAAGCCATTTCCAATGTCACTGATTTATTCATTTAACAAGATGATTTAATACCTAGGCTGTGTGTGTGTGGCACTCTTCTAGGTACTTGGTCCCAGATATGCATCTTAAGAGATGAGATAGAATTTTAGGATTTCAGCATATGCCTTACAAAGCCAAAACATTATTATTATGTCCGCGCAATCTTTTTGTAGCCTATCTACCTGCTCATAGTTTAAAATGATCAGGAGTAACAGTGTGGATGTGACCTTAGGAGAGGCTGTAATTAATATTTACCCTTAATTCCACCTCATACCAGCTTTAGAGACAAATAGTGTCTTGTTTTCAACTCCTCATACAAGTAATGTTGAGCAACCAGAGCCCCTCAAAACGGATTCCTAAACTGCTGCAAACTTTTTGACCTTCTTAAAAGATCTAGAACCAATCAGAAATAAATTATAATCAGGTGAAAAAGAGGATGAGGATGTTAAAAATCCAGACCTGAAAATTCTATTTAAAAACCTACCTATCAAAAATAAATAAATAAATGAAAATAAAAACATCCCCATTGTCTTTTAAATAAAGAATTCAGAGTCTTGGGATAGAAATTTTTTTAATGAAATGTTAAATCTGAAACTAGAATTTTATGTAGTTTGGATTATGAAATGAAAATTATATTATTTGGTTTAGCAGGTGCATACTGAATCCTTACTACAAGCTGTATTGGCAAGACATAGTTCTACATTGGAGAAATAAGTCTTATACCCAAATAACTATAATATTAGACAGAAAATATTTGTTCTAATAGAAGGTCTAAAAATGCCATTTAAAACAGATAAAGAAAGCACTTATTCCTGTTAGGAGGGATTATAAAAGATTAAAGGAAATGTCTCATCCAAAGCCAGTGAAGGGGCAGAAATGTCGGGACATAACAAAACCAACCCAAGTATGTTACAGGCTGCCTTTAGAGACCAGCTAGAAACCCCACCTGACGGGAGTACTGGGGAAAAAGAAATAAATGTAGATGATTTGTAGCAGATCATGGAGACCCCAAAATGTCATTAAAGGAGCAGGGAATTTATTTTGAAGCCAACTAAAAACCATGGAGGGCTTTTGAAACAAGGCATAATAATCAAAACTGTCCTAGGGAGATTAATCTGACACCCATGTATAAATAGATTTTAAAATATCAGAGATAGGAAAACCAATATAGACACTATTGTTGCATCAGGTCACGTGAACCTAGACAACTTATAAGATAGCAGAATCAAAGTAGATGGCCATTCCACAAACATGAAAAAGGACATAGAATCCAGGGAATGGATGCAAAACACCTTGGTGAGGAATGACTAGAACTTGGGGATGCATGTGAGGCAGTGAAAGAGGGAGTCCCAAGATGTTTTGAAGTTCAATGTCTGTGTGCCAGGGAGGCTGACAAAGTTCTTAAAAAGAGAAAGATAAGGTTTGGAGAAAGAAGAAAAATAATGTTAATATTTATTAAATAATAAATATTTATTGAGCACTTACTATGTGCCAGGCACTGTTCTGGGGGGTTGAGAGTTATCTTTGATTTTTAAAACACTTTATGTAGAAAAGGCACTGTTCCCAGTCTGTGTAACCCCAAAGGCAGAGCTGGAACCAGTAAGTAGGAGTCAGGTAGGAAGTAAAATATCTGCTAAGTGGAGTCTTCCTGATAAGTAGTAAGAGCTCCGTTCTAGGCAGTATTCAAACATAAATTGGATAATAATCTTCTGGGCACCCTGTGACAAGGGATTTCTGCCTTAAGAGAGGGGTTAGACTAACCCTTCTTCAAGTTCTCTCCCAATCTTAAGTAAGAGTCTATTCTTTCCTATGATTTAGTCCTATGGGTTCTATTATTTTTTCCTTTGGGTTCTATTATTAATCTCTGGTTTCTCTCAATTATTAAATAAATTACCCAATCTGTCTGCCATTCAGTAAAACTCACACATTTGCATCTGTTATTCTTGAATTATTTTTGGTTAGGGCTCTTCTTCTTTATTAAAAATCTCTACCCAGTAATGCTACCTTTATAGCAATTTAGAATGCTAACCCTGGTAGACTGGGTTATAAATATCAGAGGGGAAAAGGAATTCTTGTGCCTAATTAATATTTTTGTTTGGAAGAAGCCCTGCAAATGAGAAATGAATTATCTTGACTTCAATATTGCGATGCAGTTTCTGTATTTTGCAGTAATTCAGAAGAGAAAAAAATATTTCAGAGAGGTTCATTTTGATACAGCATGTTAAAGAAAGAGAATAATTATTCTCCAAACCCTGCAAAGCTTTAGATCGGAAACATTTAGCTGTGTTGCGGTTAGAAAAGATGAAAGGAAAGAGAAGAAAAGGAGAGGAGAAAGGAAACCTGTAGTGAGCTCCGGCTATAAGCTATAGTTAAAGCTTTGCATTTCCTGGTGTCTTTTGAAACGTAAAATTCCACAACAAATAGCCCTGTAACGTGTAACCAGTATGAAGATTCAATTCAGATTTAAGCACTTTGGTTTGCTTTTGAATCTTGCTATTTTCTGCATTTGTTTTGACTGCTCTCATCATTCAGGATTGACGCTTGGATGGGTGTGTAGGAGGAAGCAGCAGCGGCAGGCTTACAGCTTGCAGACAAAAAAAAAATCTGCCTTATCTGATGGCTATTATTGAAAATGCGAGGTGTAGCCTGGGCTGGGTAATGAAGGGGAGCGAGCGAGGGGGAGCAAGGAGCATGGAGCTGCATACTGATGAGTGTAGGAGTACTTGATAAAAAGAATTCTGGCTGCTGGCCGTGCATTGCTCATTGTGGAGTACTCCAACAATCACATAGAACGCAGACCAGCCTAAGCTGACAGCTTGATATGCCTTCTTCTGCTGCCTGGTTTTGGGGGCTGTATGACGTACTGGTCGGTAGTAAAGATTAATATGTAAGAAATGTGGAGCTAGGATCAAGTCATACTCCACAGCCTGCCTGGCAAACTATGTTTTACTTCTGACTTTGCTCTCTCGCTGAGAACATTAATCTGTCAAGCTGGCGGGCTCCTTTGATAGCAACTTTCCCAGGAGCATGATGTGGCAATGCCACCTCTCAGCCCAGGACTACCGCTATTACCCAGTGGACGGCTACTCCCTGCTTAAACGCTTCCCTCTTCATCCTCTTACAGGACCCAGATGCCCCGTCCAAACAGTGGGACAATGGTTGGAAAGCATTGGGCTACCTCAGTACGAGAACCACCTGATGGCTAATGGATTTGACAATGTACAGTTTATGGTAAGACGCTCTCTGTGTCCACGGAGCTGCCTTTTGTCTGTCTTTGCTTCTTATGTGTCTTACACGGCTCAGAGGCAGCCTGATTTGCACCAAAACCGGTCAATTTATATATGTAACTGCATCAGAAAATCGGATGCCCTTAGGACGGAACTTACTGTGTACATATAGACACTTGCTGAAAAATGAGGTCTATAGGCATCCATATACATATGTATTATGTGAATGAACCGGTGAGAGTACTATTTATAGGCAGTGAAGGAAGATTAACATTTATATTCTCCCTGTCATTCTTTGTGATTTTTATAAATTTGTCATCTCAGAATACCCAGTTAGATTATAACACTCTTCAGTTAATTCTAGATTCCTAAAACATGTTCTTTCATGTGAGCATCAGCATTTAGTGATTAATTAGACAATTTGTTATGTTTACGGTGTGAAGATTATTTTTTCCTGGTAATTGTTCGATAAGCAGTTTAAATTATGTGGACGACCTTTAGTTTGCTAGCCAGCTGCTTCAGATGGTCAGTTATGGAGAACATTCACTTACTTACACATGCTGATAGAAGAGCACTGAAGTGTTATTTATTACTTTAGATAAAAAAAACAAACACTTCCATCAACTACCTGTCAGTATTTAGAAAGAGAGGCTGATGGACTAAGTACATTCATGTATTCTGAGTACTGGTCTGCATGCAGTCTAGACCCGGTGTGTGCAAACTTCTCACTGTGATGAATATAGGTGAGGAAGGAGGGTGGGGAAATGTGCAGACCCATAATACAGCTTTTTAATCATTCATATACCTCCCCCGGTGCTCATCAGTTTCCCTTGTTAAGCTACGTCACAGTCCTTATTACCTTTCCTTGCTTTTAAGTTCTCATCACACGTATTACTGATCCCTAAATTTAGAGAGAGCTGCATAATATAAGCATGGAGCACACAAATGGCTTGCAGAAATAATTAATAGCTATTTCTAAATAAAATGCTGGGGCAGACACCTGAAGCTTATTAATGCCAGAATTGATAACAAAATATGAGGGCTAGTTAGGTTTTTTAAATTTCTATTTGAGATTATTTTTCTCCAAGCTTAACTTGACTATTATGATTTTTAAAATTAGTAAAATTGTTAAACTTCTGCCTCTTTTCCTAAAAAGTGTATGCTCCATGAGCTTTTGTAAAAAGCTACATAAATGTAGTAAGACATATGAGCCCTAAGTAACTGTATACATAGAACTCTTTATGGACCTGTTTTTTATAATGGGATATGCAGCTACTGTTATTTATCTCAGGTTGAAGAGAACTGTCACTGATTAGACAGACCAGATATCATGGGTATTGAAATAGGGAAAAAGTGAAATTTCCTCGGTTGCTATGACACTGTTAGGACACTGAGCAGATTTAGGACAGACTTAGGACACTAAACAGAGAACACTATGAATTCGGGGAACTATCAAACAGAATGAAAGTCTTTTCATAGTTATTTATATTTACTGCACATTTTGATGTCTTTATTTGTTTCTGTCTCTGCCTGAGATAAGACTTTCTCATTCCCACTCCTCAAACCCTTGTCCAAATTTATTCTGGCCCCATGAGAAGCTAGGTAGGTCTCTGGATTCTCTAGATTATTTGGCTACTTCCAAATATTTTAATTCAGCATAATTTTCCTCTGAATATTGGACACAATTGAGCAAATATAACCCCTTTTTGAAAGCCCGAAACTGAAAGGTTAATCAAACAGTTTTCAAATAAGCATCTTGAGGTCGTAAAGCAATATTCGGGAATGAATTATGTATAAGTACTTCAAAATGTATCTGGGGGGCAAAAATCCTGGGTATATGTGACAAAACCAAGGTCTGACTTTCTCCATAGGCTATTGTCTTTATTTTTGCAATTTTAAGTTGTATATGTAATTTTCCAGAAAATGAGAAAATACAGTTAATTCAGATGAGTCAATCAAATACTTTCTTCATGAGACAGAATTAATTAAAAAAGAAAAAAACTTTGATCATTTAGAGAGGTAATTATGAAAATTGAACAAACCATAAAATAGTATCATCAATTATTGCTTTATATGCTACTATACACTATTTATTTGCTACTAGTATCATAAAAATTAGTTTTTACCTTTATAAAAATTATTTATTGATTTCCATAATCTGATTTATTTAATTATGAATTTAGTTAAAGTATACTAATATGATCAGCCCACTTTAAGAAACAAGTTTCATTAATGGGGTGAAAAATCTTTTAGACCTGCTTAGTCTCCACTCAGTATCATATTCTAGCTTTTATTTTTCTTGAAGCACATTCTGACCTGCATTTATTCATCCTGTTGCCTAAGCAACAAGCACCACACTCCCATTAACTGTGATGTAGTGCAGGTCTTATTAGCTTTTTAGAACAAGACAGTAGAGACATCAAAAGGATATAATTAATGTTGCTTGAAACTTCATTGTACATCCATGCATAGATATACTTTATTTAGGAAACATTCTCAAGAGTTAATTTTTCATTTAATCAATATTCCATTAATGAATGTTTTAAAGGATCCATATAAGTGACTTTCAAAGTATTTATTGAAAGCTTTAAAAAATTTTTACTAACTCTGTTCTACATACTCTCACACATAAATACAATATATGGATGATTTATCCACAGGGCTTTGATTAACTTTAATAAAGATTTCTTACATCAGTTCCTAGACATAGTTAGAAAAGTAGGACCTCCATTTATTTTTGTGTATCTATCAATTATTGCTTCCCCTTTGGGCTCTTAATATTTATCCTTGATTTTACTGCTGTATGAATTTTTTTTCAGTATCTGAAAATCAGAATTCCAAACTTTTTCTTTATGTACCTGGTCCTGGTTTGCTGATATTTGTGCACACGGTTCTGACCTTCCTGTATCCTTAAATATATAAAATAAGTGGAAATTGATAAAATTTAAAGAATAACTACAAAACTACATCAGGTCACCTAAGACTTTGGGAGAGTTAGATCTATGTTGCAAACAAAAGCTCCTTCAACACGGAATCCTTCGTCTGAAGACTTAACCAAGCCCTACTTACCTGTTCATCCCCTCTAAGTCATATATGGTCAGCTCCCTCCTACTGAAGCATGTGCTACTCACTAGCCTCTGGGAATGCTGCTGGGTCCTAAAATATGTCTATGTTTCAACATTTTTTTTTTTAAACCAAGGAGTTTAGGTATGAAGTGTTTAGTATACAAAACGTACATGCTTCTTTACTTCTTATTATATATATTTCTATCATCATCTCTTTTTTCGAAGTCTGATGACTGCTTCCTCAATTTTAAGTCTCTATCTATTCTTCTCTTGATGACTGCTCATTTGTACTCTCCTCTCCCCATCCTGGACAGCTATTTCCTTTCCTTTCCCTCCTTTTTTTTTTTTTTTCATCCTCAAATGTCTAACTCAATTCCTGCCTTGTTTATGTAGCTTTCCTTAATGACTCTAGTCCCCTGGAGCCTCTCTTTTCTCTGCACTCATATAGTGGTTGTATTTGGTATGAAAAATTACATTTGGCATGCCATTATTCACTCTCTAGAATTAGAAGTTAAGTTTTCGCTCATATATATCTTGTCTCTCCCACTAGACTAGAAACTCTTCAAGTCCACATTCTGTGTATTCAATTCTCTGGTCTTTCTCAAAACTCCTAGCATAATTCTGTGTACATAGACATCACCCCATAACAACTGGATGCACAGCAGACTGTTGTAGATGGATTTCCAGCCTCGTTTTTTAAATTGGAAGCCTTGTGGGGCACTGGGGTGTCTCAGTTGGTTAAGCGACTGCCTTCAGCTCAGGTCATGATCCCAGGGTTCTGGGGTCGAGCCCCACATCAGGCTCCCTGCTCGGCTGGAAGCCTGCTTCTCCCTCTCCCACTCCCCCTGCTTGTGATCCCTCTCTTGCTGTCTCTCTCTCTCTCTCTGTGTCAATTAAATAAACAAAACCTTTAAATAAATAAATAAATAAATAAATAAATAAATAAATCGGAAGCCTTGTTTTGCCAGTGGAACATGGAACATTAGTACCCTTCATTCATTCATGCAACAGACTCTCCTTAAACATTTCATATGTGCTGGGAATGGTGCTAATTACTGAGAATGTAACAGTGAACAATCCATGATCCTTGACCTCTAACAGGTTACAGTGTTGCTCTCAGACCTATCAGATTATTTGCATGCACATTAGACACTCTTTCCTTCATGTGCTCCCACACACAGGTACACACATAACATTCTATCACAGGGATCTTGCCCCTCATCCTTTTATATAATCACCATCCCTCAGCATATTCCTTACTAAAAATTGTTTTTTCAGCAGCAAATTACAGTAGGCAATGGAAGAGATAAAATCTATCATAGCAGGGAGTAAAGATAGATAAAGTTACTGATACTGTTAACAACAAAACACTGACAGTGTTATGGTAAATTTATGGTCCAAAAACTGAATTAAGAAGTTTATATTATTGGAGGAGGACTGACTCATAGCCTCACCAGGATAACTAACTGACAGTTACATTTGTAAACTCTAATCAAAAAGGGGGAAGAATGAAATTATACCAACTCATTTTTTTTTTTTTAGCATTTCCTGTGTTTCTAGCAGTTGCCATCTAGGTTGGCTTAGGATGCTTTGACCATTATTAAGATGTCCAAAATGCAGCCTTTACAGAGTAAAAAATAAAATAATTCCAGGAGCCCTATGTGATTTGGCATTTTTATACACTTGGGTGGGTAGCATTCATAAAGGACTTGCTGAAGGTCAGACTGATGCTGAAGAGTGGAGCCACAGAGCTCTTGGAAGTCATCCATTTGGACAAAAGATCTAAGGAAGATTGATCTTATAAGTATTTAGCTGAAATTTTCTTTTCCATTTTTGTGGTGCATTTTACATGCTAATGTACTTACTTCTCTTTTCCTCTTTTATATAACTTTTCTGTAATAAGAGCACCATTTGCAGTTGACCTGATAAAGTGACCTTTTAAGTGTCTTAGCAGCATATCATGATCCAAGAAAGAAGTTAAACTTGTGAAGCAGAAAAATAAATTGTCCCTAAATGGTAAGCCTAATAACACCCAAGATGATTTCTTGTTTCAAACATTGCTTAAGAAAATTTTATAAAGTTACTGAGATTTAAAGGTCCAAGAGAAAAAAATACCTGCCACACTCCCCACACCATCCTGTTCCTGAAACAGTCTAGGCTCTGAAGTGGGTGGCTTTACGGTGAATGTGCAGCTATCATTTTACAAACTCAGTCTAGTCGTTACACATGCACTTCTGCAACAACAAAAATATATATATTTTTTTCAACTATGGGCATTTAATATCTGTTGGCATCCAAAAGTCAATGCCAGGAGGGAGTCATTCTTTACCTGGACAACAGCTTAATTACAAATGTAATAGGCAACAGCCTCACAGTAGTGTGAGAGAGAACTCAAGTAAGACTTCTCATTTCCACTGTCTTGCTTCTCTATGATTCGGTTTACTCATCTGTAAAATCGATCTAATGAGGGATCTAGGAGAAATGTTCTTTGGACTTGTTATTTAATATTTTGAGCTCTTTAAAGTTACAGGGTACAATATTGGTGGTGGCAGAGCTGTTAATTGTTCTTGTAGATCTCATTAGCCTTGGAAGGACACTGATTGCTTGTGCAGTGGAAAGTCAGAAATGAGGGCATGTTCAGGGATGACTGTCTTAGAAGAATGGCTTTCAGAAAAAAACATTAGCTGCAGTTCTAATCTGGTGATAGTGAGGAGGCCTTTTCTTCCATCTGGAAGTTACTCCAGTTACATTTTTAAGCATTAAAATAAGCTGCCCCATTTTCTAATAATGCAGTACTACAACTCCCATTACTAACTCATGCTCACATGAATTGGTCTTTAATTTAGTCATGCAGCACATTTGCATAATTTCATCTCCAGTATTGCTTTAAATGACCAGATATTTGGGAAGAGGAATTTACTTCATGAATCAGAAAACTTATTCAAGCTGCCGAATTATGGACTAATTTTAAGAAATCCAGCCACAATCAAATTTTTTGCTTCTTTAAAAAGACAGATCTCTCAAACAAGTGTTCACAGGCAATGACCTCCATTTTCTCACTTCTAGTCACCTCCTTAACCCCTATAATCCTGTCTGCTTCCCAGCTCTTCTGCTAAAATTGTTCTCTTTGAAATCAGCTGTGACCTGCTTCTTGCCAAATCCCAGCCCCCTTTGTTCTCATTGCATTTCTCTTGCTCTCTTTACCATGTCTTATTTTCACCCCTCACTCCTTATTGATATTCACTCCCTTATTGGTAATTATTGGGTTCTGTGACATTACACTGTCCTTCCAGTCATCCCTGTTCTCTGATTCTCCTCCTGCCTCTAAATGTGCATGGTGCTCTACCTGTCCATCCATTGGAGAGACTGTAGTTCTCATGGATCCATAGCTGTCCTACTCTCCCTCTTTCTACCTGGCTTCCAGTGCGGCCCCACTACTCAATAAACATTTCCATATACATCTATGCATGCAAAGCATTCAGCACAGACTTGGCAAAGAACAAATGCCCAACAAATGTTAAGTATTACTGCAGCTAGAGTGCTCTTTCTAAAGCACACGTTTGCTTTAGCACTACCCTGCTTAAAATAATTCAGTGATTCTCAATTACCTATGGGAGATTATGTTTCCAAAATCCTTAATATGGCTTTCATATTCAGGATCCTTTATGACCTGCCCAGCCCCAATTTATTTTTCAGCCTCTTCTGTTACCATTTTCCCTCTTTACAGTTCTAGAGAACTGTGTATTTATCTTTCATTGCCTGGCTTTTTGCACATGCTGCTCTCTGCCAAGAATGACCTTCCTTCCCCTCTTAACTCCTCTGTATCCTTTGTTCTTAGCCTAATTGTCACTTCTTTTAGCTGTCACTTTTTCCCTGGCCCTCCAAGTATGGGTCAAGAACCCTTTTTCTGGAGTTCCCTTTCTTACTACTTATTTTACTGTGCCATATTACCTATTTACTTGTCCACCCACCCCTACCACTTCTCCCACACACAAATTGTAGAACAGGGGTCAGCAAACTTGCTCTCTCAAGGGCCAGATAGTAAATATTTTTAGGCTTTGAAAGTGGTCTCTGTTGCAACTATTCAACATGCTGTTGTAGTATAACAGTGGCCATAGACAATATGTAAATAATGGATGTGGCTGTGTTCCAATCAAACTTTATTTACAAAAGCAGGCAGATTTGGTCGAAGAGCCATAGTTTGCTGTCCACACACTTGATTATTTTTAACTCCTTGAGAATTAGAAATATGTTTTGACCCCCTGTATCTCCAGGGACAAGTCATGGCTTACACACGTAGACACAGTAAGTGTTTGATGAAAGGAGGAAGGAAGAAAGCAAATAAGGATGAAGGAAAGGAAGAAAAGAAAGAAGGAAAGAGAAAGGGAGTGAAGGAATCTGGCAGGTGGCTACAACAAGGTTCCTGAAGGCCTGTTCAGTTTAAAGAGAACCTGGTCAATAGCTAAGGATATTCAGAGCAAGAGCCAGCCTTCAGGAGTCTCCTAAGAGCTGGAGAGGGTGTTTTTGCTTGAACCAATCAGACGGGAGTATATTTTCAGCAAGAGCCCTGCACAGGCATAGGAACTAGAAAAACACAGCTGCAAAGGGAGCCTGTTGTTCACTCTCTTTGGAATTCCTTTCTCTTCCTTCTTCACCTAATTATGCAGCATTGTTCATGATTCAACTTAAGCATCACTTCCTCCAGGAAGTATTTCCTTATACCACGCTGTCATCTGGCTGGCATAATCACTCTGTCTCTGGGCACCCCTGGCACCCTGCCCTTAGCCCTGTGCTCTCTATTATATTGCATTGCAATTATATGTTCAGATGTCTGCCTCCCACCCTAGAAAGTGAGTTCCTTTAGAAGCAGAGATCAGGTCTTATTAGTCTCTGTATTCCTAAAGCTTGGTGCAGTGCCTGGCATATAGTAGCTTCTGATAAACACTGATTAGATAAATGTAAAGTTCAATTCAGTTTCATATAAATTATCCCATGTAATTCTTACCATATCACTGTCAATAAGTATTGGTATCCCCATATTTATAAATGAAGAGAATTATTATTATATTATTATTATATAGCCTGGGTAACTCTTACTTCAAAAGCCTCAGCTCAGAAGTTCCTTCTGGGGAGCCTTTTGCAAATTCTGTTGTGGTATTACTCAACTGTCCTTCACTGGCCTCCCATGGCACCTTATACACACCTTTAATGGAGCAGTCTTATCATACAAGGCTGAATTATCTGCTTCTTTACCTTACTCCTTCCCCTGAGTAAAAGAGCAGTGTTTTGTTCAGTACTATTTTCCTAGCACATAATAGGTCCTTGTATAGTTTGCTAGGACTGCCATAACGAAATGCCACAAACTGTGTGGTGTAAGCAACAAAAATTTATTGTCACAGTTCTGGAGGCCAGAAATCCAAGATCAAGGTGTTGGCAAGACTGGTTCCTCTGAGGGATGTGAGGGGAGGATCTGTTCTAGGCCTTCACTTGCCAACAGTCTTCTCCCTGTATTTTCACATCATCTTCTCTGGGTGTGTCTATGTCCAAATTTCCTCTTCTTATAAGGACACCAGTCATATTGGATTAGGGTCCACCCTGATGACCTCATTTTAACTCGATTACCTCTGTAAAGACCTTATCTCCAAATAAAGTCACATTCTGAGGTACTGGGGGTCAGGACTTCAACATATGAATTTAGGAGGAACACAATCCAGCCCATAGCAGTCCTTAATAAATGTGTGCACAGGAGTATCCTTTACTACCCCTCCTATTGCCAAGCACAGTCCATAATGGTCACACAATAAATATTTGATTAATTAAATTAAACTCAATCTACTTGAGGTTTACATGAGATTTAAAATGTTCAAAGAATCTGATGTTATTCTTTCATCAATGATAAATGCAGTCGCCCTGATCACTTACAGTTTCGCACGCATGGGTAATTGTATACAAGGTCATGCTGCTAGTTAATATGAGAAACACCAAGGCCAGAACTGAGAGCTTCCTACCCCTCTAGCCTTACAGTCTTTCCATTTTACTTTGCAGCTCTGCTGGCCCCTAAATAAATCACATTTACAGGAAATATTTATTTGTTTGCCATCCTTATGGTTGATAACTATTTGGTAGCAAAGCCCAATATAACCAATTTAATAAAATAACTACTGTTTAACAAAAACTTGTTATATATATTTTTACATACATTGTATTTACCTCTCCCACAAATATTATGAAGTACGTATTACTATTCCAGTTTTACCAATTACAAAACTTAGAGAGAGACCAAATATCTGGCCCAATGCACTCAAGCTTCAAACCCAGGTCAATCTGAGTCCAAAGGGAAAAAAATTTTTCAATAAGTTTTGCTTGGGCAACATAATGTAGGTGAGCTGAGAAAGGTATTGGCTCTGAACAAACAAAAGTAGCATAAGCATTCCTTGTTCTTGGAGGGATGATTCAGAGTACCAAGAAGAGAGATGAGAGAGAAGAAAACCCTTGCCTCATGCAGAGATTAGGAAGTCAGACTAAGGAAACTTCCCACTATACACAGGGTTATAAAAAAAACATGCACCTCCAAGTCAAGCCTGTCCTCAGACTATGAGACCATCTAAGTGGGAGTCACTCTATGCACACAGGAGATACCGCATCAAACAAGAATAGTGTTAATGGAAGACATGACTTACCCTTCCGTATAATCTTTTTTGAAGTGTATGTAATGAGTTGTCATTGTGAATTGCTACGTATTATTATCCTCCAGAAAACTCAAGCTAAAGAGACGCAGAAATAATACCTTCCAGGTCATTGCATACTTGCTGCTGACTTCATCCCAGACTTCCTAATCTGAGAATGTACCATGCACATCATAAACATTGGAAACTATCCATTCATTTAAGAGCATATGATCTAAGAGGGTATTGAGAAACAAGAGCCCTTATGACTCTACTTAGAAGTTATAGAGGCATATTAGGAGAAAAGAAAAATACAATGAATAATTAATCTAGGCCTCTGAATATCAGGCCATTGATTCCTGCCCCTTGAGTCCACAGAATTAAATTTCAGATTGTTAAACTTTTACCTTCTGTCAGACTGAACAAAGATGATTAGGATTCATATCCAAAGCATTGTGGAACATCTTGCGTTTATAAGCCAATGTCTGTTTAGATGGTTGGCAAGAAGAATTAGGTTTCTCCTTCCAGAGTTTTGAAGGAGATCTGGGAGTAACAGGCCTAGAATCTAGAGTTTCTCAAGTTTATTTGACAGGAGTTGTATTATACACTCTTTTATCAGGAAGGAATAATCCTGTAAAGAAGGAGCTGCAAATTTTGTATTCATCAGGCTTATAACTATGTAACCCATCCAGTTATCTGCTAGCTCAGAACAAGAGAACCGAAAATACAGGCTGCCCAACATTGACTCCAGAAATCCCCCAATCTTAAAAAAAAAAAAAAAAAAAAAGGCAAGCAGAAGATCATTCATATCAATTCAATAATTTAAGAACTGCTGGATAAATAGTAATGAGGTTCTTTTGGGGGGGGGGAATGGAATGGAGGGTATGTTATACAGTCAAAAAAATGTAACCCACTTACTTCCTGGTAATTAATTATGATGTACTAGAAATGAGAATACCATATTAAGTTCCTACTGTACTTTATAGTCTTTAAACTATTATACATATATTATCTCAATTAATCCAGGAGACTAAATAAATTCTATTCTCAGTTCTAGCATAAATGGTGTGACATTGGGTAAGCCTTCTTTTCTGCAATCTCTGAACAAGCTCAGCTATAACCTAACTTTTTTCAAAACCTGCCGTTAATCCTATGTCTATTCTGGATTCTCTTCTTCCCTTCAAAACCAAGCTTCTCCAAAGAAATGTCTACACTTGCTGGCTTACTCTTCAATTCAATACAGTCAGGCCTTGATACAATTAGCCTTTGTCAACATCCTGAAATTATTTATAAATGGTGACTAATGAACTCTTAATTCTCCAAAGTACACTATAGTCTTTCTAGTCCTTATTTACTTCATCTTTCTGTGGTCTTTGTTTCTGTTGACCACTTGTTTCCTCCTTGGCTTCTGTATCCATGGCATCTCCTGTTCTAGTAGCCAACTCTCCTCTGGCTCCTTTGTAGACTTCCCTGCCTCTCCATGACCCCTAGGGTTTAGCCCTTTTCATCTCTTCTCTCTCACTCCACACATTCACCTCAGGCGACCTCACTTACACTCAACAAAGGCAAAAATTTTCTACTTCTGTATTGTATCAACACCTCAAATTCAAAGTGTCTAAAAGTGGAAAGATCTTTCCCCAAAACTTTTTCCATGAGAAAGTGATCAATTGAATAGAATGGTGATGAGAGATCAAGTAAAGTGAGACTAGAGAAAGAGCCACCAATTTGGCAATATAGAGGCCACTGGAGAACTTGACAAGAGCACATTCAGTGGAGTAAGGGGTACAGAAGCCATAATGCATTGGGTTAAAGAGGTTAGAGTAGACAACTATTGAAGGAAGTTTTGCTGAGAATGGGAACACAGAAATAAGCAAGTAGCTAAGGGTGATTTGGAGGTCAAAGGAAGATTTTTTTTTTTTTAAACAGGAAAGATTGGAGTCATGTTTGGCTACTAAAAGGAATGATCAGATAGAAATGGAGATACTGATATTGGAGAAGAAAGAAGGATTGAATGAATGAATAAAGGTGAGAGGAGTTGGAATCCAGAGATAAGTAGAGGAATTGTCTTTGATGGGGATGTTCCTATTATAATAGTAAGGTAGACAGAGGATGGGTACTGTAATGATTTTTATAGAGAGTGATGAGAATATGAAGGTATATTTGCTCTAGTGGTTTCTATTTTCTAGTGAATTATGAGACAAGAATGTGGAAGATTTGAAGATAGAGGAGATATAGATTCATTTCAGAAAGTGGGCAAGAGAATTTAATAGGAAAATTGAGTAGAACTACAGGACCATGTCAAGGGTTTATTTGAGATTATGCTCAGTAGGAATTGCAAAGACTACTGCACTTTAAGGTACAGGATTGCTTTCATAGCCCGGCTCCTTCTAGTTTGTGTGAGATCACGGGCTGGTCACTTAACCTCCATGAGCATCAGTTTCCTAAGTGCAAATAAGAGACAGTACTACCTAGTTCACAAGGTAGTGAACCAGTGGTGAGAACCAGATTAAGGCTAGCTGTGTGCTTTCAATAGGCAATGAATCATGATGGTGACAAGAGTGCTTGTTCCATTTAGCTGGCAAGCCACTTTGGAATTACTGACAGCACAATGATACACAGAAATTGCCAAAAGGCTTCATTGCTCTTGCCTTCATAATACACTGGATACAAGGAAAATGCTTACATGAATTATGCTAGAAACAGCAAAATACTTATAACCCACCTATTTCATGACCTTATATCAAATAACTCTGAAGGATGTTAGAAAGTTATGTCACCCTAATTCACTCTTACTCACCACAGACCCTTATTAATCGACAGTACATATACTCAAAGAACTTAGCGGCCATGCAGTAGTGCATGCTGTTGGCAGAGTACTGTAGGACTTCAGGAGGAGCAAGATGGCGGAGGAGTAGGAGAGTACCGTGGGACTTCCAAGGAACTAGATTGCATTTAGCACTTTCCCTAAGAAACATACTCAAGGACGCCCACCTGCTCACAGCAATAAGATGTTCCCTTAATTAAGGTTGATCAAATTGTGATAATTAATTTTTAGGAGTGTATTTAAATATTCAAGAGCCTGGTAGCTTTGTCCTCAAGTATCCCTAACCTATACTTGCATCTAGACTATAAAGTATATGAACAAATACTATGAAGTATATTAACAAACACAGATTATGAAGACTATAGCATTTTAAAATATAAATCTATTTTTAAACCTGCATCTTTTATCCTTTAACATGTGTTAATAATCTAAAATAGAAAGTAGGTAAGCATTTTATGAGGGGGCTCCCAGGAAAATCTTTTTGAATGGATTTCCTGGGAGACTTATCCATTCATTCCTAAGGAAATACCTATTGTATACCTACTGTACTCATCAAACTGCCAGTTGTGACAGAGACTACAAAGAGGCATAATACAGGCTCTTGTTAAAGATCCTACAGTCTACTCAGGTAGCTGAGACTGGCATCAGTATGTTAATAGCAGTACACACTCAAATAGCGATAAAGGACAACAGTGTAAGTGTTTTCACAGCATAGAATATAACCATGGGAGAAATAAATGTTAGAATCTATGAATTTCTGTGAGTCCTGAAAAGGAGAGAGATGTCTGTGAGCCAGAATGGTCAGGGAAGCTCTCTGAAGGAAATGGGCTTGGATAGGATTTGTGTAAACAGAGAAGAATCGGACCAATGATATAAGATTGGATGAAATCATAAACAAACGTGGTGAGATTGCAAAATGCATGTAGTGTTTGAACAAAAGAAATACTGATCTGGCACAATCCTCGGGATATGTAATGCCTCTGTGAATGAAAGTGCTACTTACCTGTGAAATCATGGTTCAGATGCTACTCATGCACCAAATGGAAAAACAGCTTAATGATCCATCCTATCTGTGCCCAGATAGGCTCACCCAGATGGCAGCACACACAAGCACATCGCACATACAGACAGCAAAGAAGGATGAGCATAGAAACATCTGTCTGACTGATTGGCCTTCTATTTCCAGGTAATTGTGAAGAAAACAGAGTTACTTGAGTTACATTAACTATTTCTCCAAACAAGCCCATCTTCTGAGGGCTAGTATGCTCTCAAAGCCAACAGCAATCTGTGTTCAGTAGTTTCATATCATCTGGAATACCCTCCTATCCTCCTAAACTAAATTTATTCACCTGTTAGATCCTTTGCTTCTTCAAAGGTATTCCCTTCTTTATGTTACCAATATCTAAAGAAGTCATCCTCACTTTGGAACCGTGACCACTGCCAAAACACCTACCCACCTCCTCATCTCTAAAACTCAGCTTGTTTGATTTCAGTTCCAATAATTCAAATGAAGAATCATTTGCTTAGCCACCACTTTCACGTGCCAGACCTTACGCTGGAGCTCCTAAATGCAAAGACTGATGATAATAATGATGATAATAATAATGATAATAATTATAAATGCTTATATAATGCTTATATTCTAAGTACTGTTCTAAGTATCTTACATATATTAACTATTTTAATTCTTTTGGAATGAATAATATACCTAGCCTCTTTTCTCTTGAAGCTTACAATCTACTGGAGAAACAAACATGAAAACAGACAGATTACTTCAGCACAGTAACTGATTGGAACTATAATTCAGAGTAGAGTGGAAGCATCAAAATGAGTGGTTCAGGCAAGGCTCCACAGAAGGGGTCAGATTTACACTAACTCTTGATGGATTGGGAAAACTCGCAGCCTGACAAAGGCTGAGTGATAGAGCAGCCTCTCAGGTAAATGAAACAGCATGTAATTAGCATGGAGGTACATAACAGGACATCCAGTGGTTTGGGTCCAGTTGGGATACAGGGAGCAAAAACAAAAAGAGGCAATACATAAAACCAGAGAGGTCAACATGGGCCAGATCAGGGAGAGTCCATTTTCATTCCAGTCCAACTTAGATCTCCAGGGCCCTGTCTGTGTAACCAAGAATATGTTTATTTATTTCTGTCTTTTGATATGTATGAACCTCTGCTTTTCTTCCCTTCTCTGCACCCTCAGCTCCTTTTAGTTTGGTGTGCCTTGAGGAAAGGTCACTGCAGGGTCTTCTCTTCCCTTGTCACCCCGACAGAACCTCCCAGTGAGCGCTCAATGTCAGTTGACTGACTGGCTAATCATCAGCATATGGTTGTAGGTGATTATCTTTGCTGCCTGGCAAGGCCAGGTCTGGAGATAGTAATTACATTGGTGTCAGTGGCAACTTCTGGTGTCAGAAATCTCGTTAGAAATCATTTTATTGATACTAATTCAGAAGATTGTTCTCCAGCTCAGGGAAAACGGTGCACATTAAAAAGCTGTAATCAGAGCTTACCATTTCAATAGCAGTCTTCAGAGCCAAAGTCTAGATGCAGAAAATTAAGGTTCCTCAGCTTCCTGTTACCCCACAACTAAGACAATGACAGTACTAAATAAGGTCTTCCTCGTGTCCTAGAGAGCACTCTTGGAAATGAGAAAGGAAGAGGCTTGGCAAAGTGATGAGTGGATGCCCATGACTGGTTAATTATTTGATTATTACCTCACCCTCTTCCAAGAAGGTGACTTACACTAGACACAAGAACAATTTAAACAACTCCATTGTAGCAAGGGAATTTGGACAGATGGATTGACAGAAAAGGACACACTTTTAAAAATGTTATATATATATATGACATCAAAACAAATGTACAAATAAAACTTAAATGCAAACAATGACCTGTATCTTCTCCCCACTCCTAACCTCACTTTCCAGAAACAAATACCTTAAACATTTCTGTGCTTAAATATGTTAAGAAAAAAAAAGAAGAAGAAGAAGATAGCAGGAGGGGAAGAATGAAGGGGGGGAAATCGGAGGGGGAGACGAACCATGAGAGACGATGGACTCTGAAAAACAAACTGAGGGTTCTGGGTGGGGGAGGAGGGTTAGCCTGGTGATAGGTATTAAAGAGGGCACGTTCTGCATGTGCATCTTTGTTATGCACAAACAATGAATCATGGAACACTACATCAAAAACTAATGATGTAATGTATGGTGATTAACATAACAATAAAAATTAAAAAAAAAACACTTCTGTGCTTAGTGCTTCTGGAAATTATCTCCATATGAGATGCATATGTCCTTAGTTCTCACTCTAGACATCATTTACTGACAGAGTAAATGACATGGGAGGTGAGGATTTAGCTCATTTATACCATCATTTTTTCTCTTTCCTACCTGCCTCCCTCCCCAGTAGAGTTGATTGAATCTTGGCCCACAAAGTCAGGTGCTATGAAATATCACTTTTTAATGTATTAAATCAACTTAGTTTTGTCTTCATGCTACAGCTAGTATAAAATTCCACTGCCATCAATATTGGCTTCTGATGTCTTCCCATCACACTAGAGACCCGAGTGTTGCCAGGCAAATAGGGCAACTGTGCTTTGTGGTGGTCCCTGCAGAAGTCTTCATTGTCCAAGCTTGCACTGGTACCATGAAGTACACTGTTTCTCTGCCTCCATGCCCCCCATGGGTTATGGGAATGTTTATCAGGGATGAAAACCCCATTCCTAGGCTCCTACCCCCACCCTGATGAGGGTGGGCATCAATGATCGAGGCCACACACCATTCACATGGTGAATGAAACATGAGAATTATCCTAGAACTTACCTTTTATTTATTTTTAATGTTTGTTTTCTTTTTCCTGTCATTTCTGATTACTTTTCCTTTCTCTTTCATTTCTGCCTTTATTTGTCCTTAGGTTTTTACAGTCTCCATCATACTATCTATTTTTTCTGACCCACTTTTTCTTAGGGACCCCTTTCCCCAGTCTTCCTGTCCTGAGCTGCACCTATTCTCTGGGACTGCCTCATAGTCATCATTCTGGAACTTTCTTCCTTGCTCTCTTAATTGAATCCATTGTTTCTTGGATGTTTTCTCTCTCTTGATTTGATTTTCTCATACTACTGAAGCATACACTCAAACAACTTTTAAAAAAAATAGCTGAAAAATACATGACAGGTGAATTTCTAAGCCTTGTGAATCTAAAAATGCCTGTATTCTGATTAATATTGTGGTTTAGTGTGTAATTCCGGGCTGCATCTAATTTTTCTCAGAGCTTGGAAGACATTGCTCCTTTGTCTTATTGCATTTGATGTGGTTGTGAAAAAGTCTGATGTTGATTCCTTGATAGGTGACCTTTTTCCCTCTCAGAAGTTTTTAGGATCTTCTCTTTATCCTTGGTATCCTGATGTGTCACTAACTTGTGACTAAGTGGGTGTCTTTTTCATCCTGTTTCACACTTGTTAGGTACTTTAAATATAAAGATACATTCTGGGAAATTCTCTTCAATTATTTCTTTGGTCATTTCTATCCTTTCATTTCCTCTATTGCCTTTTTGCAGACTTTTACTAGCGATATTAGACCTCCTCAGTTGTTTCCGAGCGTCACTTATCCTTTCTCTAACATTTACTGTCTCTTTCTATTTTATCTTATACTCTAAGAGATTTTCAACCTTTAAATTGATTTTTTTTTTTTTTTACTTTGGCCATAATACGTTTAAGTTCCCAAAGCCCTGTCTTCTCTATTCCTTTTTCATGGCACCCTTTTCTTTTTCCTCACATGTAACATTGCTTTGAATCTGTCAAGGGATACCAGTTAGAGGGTGGTCATTTTTATTTTGAAATTCTCTCCTTTGAATTATCTATAGAGTTAGTCTTTCTGTTGTGCTTTGTTTTTAGCTTAATCTTTCTCAGTCATACCACAGGCTATCCTTCAGTAACTGGTAGTTTGTGGTTTTCCGTTCATATTTCAGGAAGAAGCAGAGGAAGGGCTCACTGGAAGCTCTGTGCACATAGGCACATTTTTTTTTTTTACTTCCAGGCTTCACTTTGTAGTGAGCAGAGTGCCCTTGTAATGATCAGGTGTCCCAAATACCACCACACTAACTGTTCTTGTTCTCTGAAGAAAGGTTTTTCTGAAATCTTTAGAGAATAAGCATCTATTTTCTTCTTGGCCTGAGGAGAGAGAAAAATGCCTGGTGGGGGGAGGGGGTAGGCAATGAGTGTTGGGGGGAGGGAGGCAACTGTTCTGTACACGTGTCGTTATTAATTTGTCCCCATTTTCTGTCCACTTTTCACTCTACCCTCCCTTCTCTCAGGCTGAAACCTCTGGGGTTCCAATGGGCAACCTGGGTTCCTTTTTTCATTCAGGAAACACCCCAGGCTGAAGCTACCTGCACTTCAGTGTACCATTCAATGCTTTTCCATGCTCTTTCTGACTTCTGGATACTTATTGAAACCTCTCATACTCCTATAGCTTTTCTCTAGTTGTCTTCATTGTTGTGAGATCATGAGGTTTTTATTCCTTTTCAGATTTTTACTGGGACCTAAGAGGGGGAAAAAAGAAATAAATCAATGGGCTCAGTACACATTTTGAAATAGAAGTCAGGGGCATAGTCACACATTCTCACTTTATTCATTAAAGGACACCAAGTGAGGAAAAAACAGTTGCCTCTAAAAAGCAGTAATAATAGCATGAAACCACAGTTCCTAACGGAGCCCAGACATTTCTTCCATGGAGAAGGAGCAGAGTGCCTTGATGAAAAGGATAGACTCTGCCTAGATTCCAAGCCCAGCCCTGAGACTTACCAGTCATGTGATCGCGGGTAACTTTCGTATTGGCTCTGTCCTTCAGTTTCCACATGTGGAAACAGGTATGACGGTAACTGCATATTAATCCCATTTGATTATCCTTCAGGTGAGGCTTATTAGTCTGTCCATGAACAGCAAGCTCAAGTGTTAGTCATCATCATCACTATTATCATCCCAGTGTCAGGACGAGGAGGCAGAGAAGTAGAGCCGCTGCAGTAATATCATGTCCTTCTAAGCACAGTCAGCCTGGTGTAAACCAACTTTTGGGCATCTCTAGTTCAGTCACAAGTTTTCTAGCTTTTCTTGCCTTGGAATCCAGATGGAAGTGATGGCACAGACACTCGTTCAAAAAATGTCAGTGGGCCACTATAAACATGATTGTGGACATGGACTATTACCTTTGCAGCAACCTCTTGAATTAAGGAGAGAGACGAGAAATGAGAGGTTATGAGGCCAACAGCACTGTGGCTGTATAACGGAGGAAATAAGCAAATATCATAGGAAGCTTTCTTGAAGGCTCAGATGAAGTGGTTTGAAGGAAAGGGATGGTTCCCATTTTTGTGATGAAAGGGCTAGAACTGAGTGTGGCGATGTACTCAGGTTTGTGTGACCGTGATAACTTCTGAGCACATGTGGAAAATTGAACTAAATACACAAAGAAACCATATAACAATACATGATTTGCCATGAATTTTGGCTTAAATTTCCAGCCCTGAGTCCTCTTCGAAATATCATTCCTCAACCTCAAACAATGGTAAAAACGAAACAAACCAAAACTACCTTACCTACTATGAGTGGCCATTCGGCTTTATTCTACTTGATCCCCACAACAACTTTTTGAAGTAGATAATAATAATTCTCTTTTAATAGATGAGCAAACAGAGGAGCAAACTCAGGTTCAGAGAAGATAAGTAACCCATGACTGATAAGTAGAGGCACCCATTTACAAGCCCGGGTGCATTATCATTGCCTTTATTTTTTTAATATATATATTTTTAATACTATTTCGCTCTAACACCTCCTTTTTTTTTGCATTATACTTATTGCCTTCCATTACTCACCTTTGAAATAAAAATCATATTCCCAGTTTTATACCTAATCTAACCCCTCAATCATTCACTATATTTAGAATTCTGCATTACTTTTTCTAAGTCTTTCCTCCCATTTCTTCCTCCTAGCTCATGCTTTTAACCAATGTGATTTCCACTTGCCAATGCACCTTCCCGTTGAGCCTCCCTGTCCTTCTGTCCTCTGAGGGATCCTCATCTGGCTTCTTTTTCCCCAGCTTTCACCTGGGTGCTCCCCTTTCCCTCATTCTGCAGCCTCCAGAGAGGCCCACATTTCACCTCCTCCTCTCAGCCCCAACACTAGTTGCAGTTCAGCATTTTTGCTTCCCACCAACATTTTCTGTTGCTATGGAAACCAAGAGGCAGTTCTGGAAGGAGGGGGAGTCTTGGAGCGCAGTCACTGCTGGCCTTGGTGTAGGAGGGAGATGGTAGGCAGCTGGGGTAGGGGGAGGAGAAGAGGAGAGTCTAGAGAACTCAGGATCCGAACCCAACCAGTTCCTGATGGAGAAAGGGACTTCTCCACTCCCTCGATGAGATAAAGAGAAGGCAGGGGGAGAGCAGCCCAGTGCTGGGGCTGGCTTAGCAGCTGCATCTTTCGGATGGTTGAACAGAAGGAGGCTGAGTGGGCGGCCCCCCGTGGTGACAGAGCCTGGTTCCCAGGCTGCTTGTAATCTGTCCTTAATTTGCCACTGAGGAAGTTAACTTTATGTAGGTAGCTAAGAAAAAGGAAGGCTCAGGGGAGCCATCATCACAGAAAATAAATATGCTCCCATTATTAATGAAGTAACAGGATAATGTACAATCTCAGAAGATGATGAGATGGGGAGAAATGGCCTGTATCTAATGAAAAGTTTAAGCTAAAAATTAGGAGAAAGAGCTTTACAGAAATGGTTGTTCTGCAAAAACAACTGAGACAAAGTAGAGAGCATTTTCACTGGTACATAATTTAGTCCATGGCTTTAAGAAGTATATTATTTGAGCTTGGCAAAAAATTTGAGCCTGGGACTCTCAGACTTTGTCATATAATTTGAAGACTAGGATTTCAGTATATACTGTGCAATCAGCTTTGTGCCAAAGGGGAGAAATGACTGAGAACTGGAATCAAAAAGTCGGTAAGGTGGACCTGGAAGTGAATTTACCTGAGTGAGCATTCAGTTAGTTAAAAAAGCAAAACGTAAAGGACTCATGAAATCCCATATAAGATATCACTCATTCTTGAAACCAGCAAGTGTTTGGGGGCATTTATTGTGTGTCTGGGACCATACTAGACCCTGGAGATTGGAAGAGCAGGTGGAGAAGCAGGACGGATAAAACATAGATGAATATATAATGGCCACTAGTTTTTCTGGAGCTCCTGGCTGAGTGGAAGAGACAGACTCATCATAAACAAAATCTTACAATACAGTATAGCTAGTTTTCCACACAGGTGCCTTCCAAATGCTGTGGAGCATCATGAATGTCTTGCTTACCTCTGACTGGGGGAAGGAGGGAAGATTTCATAGAAGTGGGTCTCCGAATCAGTCCTTAATGGATGAGTTGAAGGGGTCAGCTGGCTTGGGGCAGAGGAAACAGCATGTAGCAAGGGCCAAGAAGATATGACTGTGCAGAGCATGTTGAGAAATATAGGGATGTTGCTGGAGGCTCAGTGTGTGGGGGGGCGGGGGGGGGATGGGCGGAATGGGAGAGGCAGGAAAGGAGGTTAAAGAGATAAATTAGGACCAGACCACCAGCCCCTCAAATGCCATCGATGGGGTTTAAACTTAATTATGTAAAAAATGCTAGGAGTAGCACAGTGTCCTGATAAGATTTGTGTGTTACTACTCTGACTTGGGTGGCAATATCAAGGATGGACGGAGGGACAAGAAGGACTTTAAGCAGGAGAGCTGTTAGGGATGTGAAAAGTCACTGCCTATAGTGACGGACAGAAGGAGATAGATCAGATTCCAGGATATTGTGGCAAAAGAATGGTGGAACATGGTAAAATTTGACTTTGGAAGGGAGAGAGAAGAAGCAAGGATGACTGAGGCCTGTAAGTATAAATTCAGCCTCAGCAAGTAAAATTCCTTTTACAAAAATATGTGTGCCACCACCTAATCTGGGTTCACATCCTATTTCTTCAAGAGCTGCAGGGGAAAGAAATCAATTAAATTTTACTCTACCAGCTTCCCTAGCACATGGTTCCTAAATATAAGATTTATCTTTTGTGTTTCACAAAGCAAAATCACATGCTAAGATACAAAAGTAGAACAAATTGCTGGAGATTATTTTTAAAGTTCGTAAGCAAGTGGCAACCACCAGTCTACCTTGATGTGCCATTTAAACACATGATACTGTGGCAAATGGCAGAGGACATACACTAGCATGGGTAAAACTACACAATGGATTGACAAAATTGATGTAGCTGGCCAGAAGATTTTTTTAAAGGGATTATCATGTCCTTCTCAAATGAACCATGACTAAAATCCAAAATTGGATAGTAGGTATTCCTTGTGATATACTCAAATGATAAACACAGGAATAAATCTTGGGTGAGCAGTCGTCCTGTCCATGTGCACCTAGAGTTTAAAGTTTCTGCATTTTTCATTTCTGATGCAGTCATCACTTCAAATCCATGTTATACCAACATCTTTTGAAATGCTGAAGAGATGAATGATGACAGATATCTTCAGTGGTGTGATCAACACCATTGGAAGGCTTCTTCCCCTATTTAACCAGGCAGTATTACCTTGTTTATCTCATATGCAAGTTAGGCAGATGCACTTAAACCAGTTTTTGAATCTCAGTTTTTGAGACTGACAGCAAGATAGAGCGTGAGAAGGAGAGAGAACTACCTTCCAGGCTGTCTGCTTCCCATTTGGGTTCTAAATTTGAGCATACCTCCTCCTCACCACAGGTGGAATCACCACCCCTCCATCTCAAGACCGAGCCTTGCCCCTCCACCCACTCTCAAGTTCAAGCCATACTTAAAGCTGCAGATAACTAAACTCTAA
The DNA here is from genome assembly GCF_004348235.1 of Phoca vitulina. Classification (NCBI taxonomy): domain Eukaryota; kingdom Metazoa; phylum Chordata; class Mammalia; order Carnivora; family Phocidae; genus Phoca; species Phoca vitulina. The sequence goes on along the minus strand of NW_022589722.1, from coordinate 13,027,472 downwards.
CCCACTTTACATCACTGCACATCAAACAATTCTTGCTGCTAAGCTAGCCTTGTTGCACGGCCCCTGCTTTCATCACTGCAGCAGCCCTGCCTCATTTGTCTCATTCCTGAGCCTCAATCTGAGGTTCCCTCCTTGGGTTTTGCTCCGTCCTCCATGTCACATGGCCCATCCCTTCTTATCAAAGGTTTTAACTAATGGTTTGCTTTGAGCTAAATGACTGAGACCCTGCCACCCATTGACAGACTTATGCCCTTCTGCCTGGAACTAATTGTTCCTGCCTAATGCAGAATCCCCTATGCCACTGGGGGGTGGGGGGAACACCATCCACATGCATGCCCTCGAATGCTTCTTTATCTTGGGCTGCCAATTGGAACTATCTGCCTGAACTGTGTTCTGCTACTGGTATACTCCACTGGGCACCATGCTCTACCCTCAGACTCAACCTCCTGCAGCTACAACTACAACTGAATCAGTTCCTTGGCCCTTGTTCTGTCCCAGGAGGATAAAGGCTACCTTTACTGGCCCTGACACAGTCCTACTTGCCCCATCCTGCTGCAGTACCTAATTGTGCCCCGAAAAATCCAGACATAGGGCATTCTGCTCTTTAACCATCCTCCCAGCTCCCAGCCAAAGAGTGGCTCTATTCTCTGGGACATTCCATCTTTTGGCTTTCTTAGTCACCTCTAACTCCATTTCTCCAGATTGCTACCCCACAATGCCACTTCTCCTAGGCCTCAGAACTTTTCTTGTCTTCTTGGATCCTGCCTCTGTCCTCTCACTTCCTTCTACTGCAAACAGTGGCAGGATTGGATTACTTCCACCCAACAGACTGGAAAATTTCTCATAATGCCAGACCACACGCTGATACTGAGTGTCTGAGAACCAGGTCAGAAAATCAAGTGTTGAAGATTTATTTCAACCAATTTAAGAGGAATGTACAGATGAACAGGCCAGTTCCTGTTTATTGACTGGAATCTCAGGAGCCATTCAAACAGGTTCACATAAGCTGTCAGTTGAGCCTAAGGGCTTCACCACAATTCTAAGTGTGCATAACCGCATTCTAATAGGAAATAATGAGCTCTTAGATAAAGGCTTCCCTTCCTATTGCCTGGTTGTCTGAATCAGGATTTTAGACAACCTCATTCATGGTCTGTGTCCTAATTTCACCAACCATGTGGTTGAGACAGGACACTAATGATGCTCTCTTCATATGGCAAGCTACAATACTATTTATAGAATGTTGGCGTTTGAACTAGGCTTTTTCAGAATCCATTACAGTATGCAGCTACTGTGTGGTTTTTAACTAATTAGTACCATGAGGCAAGAAAGTATTATGAACATTTTATAGTTGAAGAAATAGATTCAGAGAGGTTAAATGACTTGCCCAAGATCATTCAACCAACTGGTGGAAAGAACTTAGAATTTCTTTGTAGGTGGTGTTAATTTCTCGTTTTCAATGTATGTTTCCGACATGGCATCTTTTTACAATATATTTTATAAGGGTCTTTTCAAATAAATTGTGTTCATCCTTATCTCAGCAAAAGAAGATTCAGTTTCATAAAAGGAAGTGTAATCTGTGAAGGGAAATGGTAGCATAGTCAAAAAAGAAAGCCTTCTCAGCCCTCTGCTGAGAGACGTATGGCATAGACTATGGCACCTGGAAGGCTGCAGACATCCATGTAAGGGATCGCCAGGTCTTCAAGATTCCTAAAGAGAACGTAAGGCTGCCTAAGTGTTTCCAAGACCGCATGGCCCTTTGTGCAGCCTGGCTTATTGATTGGGCATTGCCAATGAATTCCCTTCAGAGAGGCAAATGATTCCTCATTGGAGGCAAAGTTTTCAGAGTGCTGTTATGTTGAAAGGGAACACCATACTTTCATAAGTCTTCACTGGATAAAGCATCATGTACCCTTTACTTTTCTGATTCTAGGGATTATCCCTCTAGAAACTCATAGCTAACTGTTTTCTTTTTTGTGAATGCTGATAAATGATGAGAATCTATTTGGATCATTGTTAACATCCCAGAATCAGAAAGTACCAGCATTACTGCTGTCAAACTTAAAAAAAAAAAAAAAAAGTGAGGTGAGTAAGAGAAGTACTTGAGAATGGGATGGTGCTAAATAGTGGACTAAGATGTCATTTTGCCATTGCCACCTCTGTGAGCATCTCGAGTGCAAGCCCTCTCCTACGTGAACCTTTCTCCCATCATATTCAGCATACCAATCTGAATATGATATTTTACAGGCAAATTATTCAGTCTGCTGAGGTGGGAGTTTGCCTGTGGGCTCGCTGAGGGTGCCTTGGAGGATTTATATCTTTCAGCAGAAAGTTGCAATTCCACTTCTCAAGAAATAACCTCCTCTTATAGCACATGTCAAGTAAATGGATGCTATGCTATAATCATCTCCCAAGGTTAGGGTTTCTTTTATTCAGTTTCATTATGACCCAAGCCTTAGCTGAATGTTTATTTTTCCCCCAAATTTTTATTGGATCTACTAATATACCTACAATGTCGTCATCCACTTACCCTGTTTACATTTTGTTTAGACCAAAAGGGGCTAGAATCTTAGTCTCTTAGAAGGGAATTTGGAGATGATATAGAATAATTCCCTTATAAATTTCCTTATACAGGGCGCCTGGGTGGCTCAGTTGGTTAAGCGACTGCCTTCGGCTCAGGTCATGGTCCTGGAGTCCCGGGATCGAGTCCCACATCAGGCTCCCTGCTCGGCGGGGAGTCTGCTTCTCCCTCTGACCCTCCTCCCTCTCATGCTCTCTGTCTCTCGTTCTCTCTCTCTCAAATAAATAAATAAAATCTTTAAAAAAAAAAAATTTCCTTATACATAAGGAAACCAAGGCACAGAGTGTGATTTTCCAAAAGTCACACAGCTACTCCAAACTCCTATTGGAAATAGAAGTGTATAAATAAAATTAAAAATAAATGCAGAACTGTGATAGAAGAGCCCGGGCATCCTGAAACTTTGTTCAGTATTTTTTCCCCTTCCCCTGGGCTTCTCCATGTGCTCTAGGGTCATGGCAGGATGCAAGGACATAAGCAAAGTCATTAGACAAATCGTGACCTATCTGTCCAGTGCATCAGTTTTGCTCAGTGACTTGAAGCAGGGTAAGCAAGGTGGGAGGAGTGGAATCTATTATTTTTGTATAAAGGAAAATGGATACTTTATGGAATTCAATATAAAATTTAAGTGTTAAAATGCCATACTTTAAGGAAATTTCGTGTTTGCAGGTTATACCCGCAGACATCCCCTTTCCTCATCTGCCATTCAGGGGTGCTCATTCTCCTCCCTCTGGCAGTGGGAGCACCTGAGTAGGAAAATTTAAAAGCACTTTGTGGTACCATGAAGCTTATCGCTTAGCAGAATTCACCTGAAAATAGGTGGCTAGGTCATCCATGTTCTCTTCTCCCAAAATTCCAAGACTACTCGCAATGTTTTCATAGGGCCCATGAAGTCTGGGGCCACCATGAACCACAACCAGATGTTCCAATTAACTTTGATTGAATTTCTCGAACTATTCTATGAAAAAATAAAGACCTCAATTCAGGAGCACTTTTGTGTGTGTGTGTGTGTGTGTGTGTGTGTGTGTGTGTGTCTTATATGGTGTCAAAAAGTATTCTAGAATCTTTCCTGTCTTCTAGTTTTCTTTTGTTGTTTGTGATATTATATAGAGAGCAAGTCTATTCTTTTTCTCTTTATAGACAGAAATATCTGGCTCTTTTTAAAGCTTTTTGAAAGTATCAGGTAGACATTAAATTTCTTTTTAAAGAAAAGATCCCAGATTTCTTCTTCTCATCCATCACATGCTACATTTTTAATAATTTGTTTTCTAGCCGCCCCACCTCCAGGATCCTGAATATGAGAAACCGGACACTACCCTTGATTCCCTCTTCTTTACCTTACTCCAGATCAGTCAGTCACCAAGTATGCTTGATTTTTACCTCTGAACATTTCTCTATCTGTGACCATTCACTTTGTGCGGCCACAGAACCAAATCATGCTCAGAACTCTTGCCTGGGTCCAATCAGTAGTTCAATCAAGGACATGTCAATGCATTAGAGGAATGAAGGTCTTTAATTTAGCTTATAGTTACCTGGTAGGCCAAGCGTCAGCAAGCCATGATGGAAAGGGGCCAGAACAGAGCCCTGGGTACATTTCTCAGACATTACCATTGCTACATTAAGTGTGAATGATTGGATTATAAAACTACTTCTTCCCTCTCTCAAGAAAATGACCTCCTCGATAACAGAAACCACATTTTATTCCTTTCTGTGTCCTCAGTACTTAGCTGTATATCTAGTACATGATGGATGTTCATTTAATTTTTTTGAATGGGTGAATGAAATCTATCATATTTAAGTGGTCCCTCTTGCCTATTCAAAGGTTTCATTGTTCCCCCTCTGTCCTGCATCATCATATTTTCCCTCTCTGTTGATTATCCCCATCAGCAGGCAAACACATCTTGCTTAATAGGCCCTAACTTGAATTTTAAAAGTCTTTTTACCATACAGTGCCTCAGATACTGCCCCATTTTTCAGCTCCCTTTATAGCAAAAATCCCTCAAAAGATCTGTCAGTGGTCACTACCTCCCCTTCTGTTCTCTCTTGCACAAGAGATGTTTCTCCTTATCACACTACCAAAACTGCTCTAAAAACAGTCTACAATGACTTCTTTCATTGCCAATTCTTAGTCCTCATTTAATATGGCTTATCAGTAGTATTGACTCAGCTGATAAGTTCTTCCATTTTGAAATAATTTTCTTCCAATATCCAGTTATCTCTTGCTTTTTCTACTTTGCTAGCTATTTCTCCTCATTCTTTCTTGTTGAACGTTCCTCATCTTTCCCACCTCTAACATTGGAGTCGTCTGAGGCTCAGTCCTTTGTCTTCTTTTCTCTATCCATGTTCACTCCATAGGTGATCTCATTCAGTGCCATGGCCCTATATTCCATCTGTATACTGATGACTCTCAAAATTATATTTTCAGACCAAACTTCTCCTCTGCACTCTGAAATCTATGAAGGATTTTTTTTATATATCTAATTGCCTGCTTGACATATTTACTTAGATGTCTCACAGAAAATCTCAAAATTAATATGCCAAGAAGTTCATTCTAGGTTCAACTTTACACACACACACACACACACACACATGCACACCCACACATAGATGCTGTGCTTGCTTTTATTTTTAGTCTTTCCTGAAAAAAAATATTATCTTTACTTTTCTAGCACTCAAGATAAAAACCTTGGAGTCATCCTTTAATTCACTCTTTTTTTCCTACCTCATGTGTATTCCATCAGCAATTCCCACTGGCTTTACCTCCAAAATACATCTAGCGTCTGCTGACTTCTCACCATTTGCCCCCCGCTCTAAGCCATCATCACCTCCCATTTGTATTATTGCAATAGCCTCCTTGCTGGTCTCCCTCCCATCCTGATTTCCTGCAGTCTCTTTTCCACACAGGACCCAAAGTGTTCTTTCCTAAAACATAGATCAAATCTTGTTACTCCTCTGCTCATAATTCTACATGGGTTTCCCATCTCAGAATACAATCTAAAATCCTTAGAATGGCTTCCAAGACCCTGTGTGAATAGGTTATCTCTTCATTTTCTGATTTCATCACCTAACATTCTTTCCCTGAGCACTCCACTCCAGCCACCCAGGCCTCCTTGCTGGTCCAAATCCAGCCAAGCACACTCCCACTCAGGGCCTGTGCACTTGCTATCCTTCTTATTGAAATGGTCTTCCACAAGTTATCTACAGCTTTTACTGGATTTGTCCAAATCTTTCCTCAGATGTCCCCACAACAAGAAGCCTAATGTAGCACTTCTCCCTTGTCTGGCTTTCTTTGTCTTCATGGTCCAGATTACCCTACCTGTATCCCCACACATATATTTATTGTTGCTTGTTTAGTGTAGGTCACCTCCTTACCCCCGCACCTGACTGCAATCACTTTTCATTATTTGTATTTGTTTTGTTGTTCTTGTTTTACTGCTTTATTTTATCCCTTACACCTAGAGCAGTCTGGTGTATGACAGTCATTCAATAAATATTTTTGAATGAATGAACAGGTTTCCTTGGAAGAGGACCCATGGATGGAATTTTGTTGCTACTGTAAACTTTTAAATCCCCTACCTTGGCTTTATTAGTACCATGCTTTAAACGACTGAGCTAACAGGCCCGGACCAGGTAATAATATTTCTCAGTAAAAAAATAAATAAATAAATAAATCTCAGAATGCAGAGTGCCAAGGCTGCTCAGAGGACTCCTGGTTGTTATAGCAACTCTTAAAATGAGGCAAGTTGGCAGGCAGCATGCATTTACAAAAATGTATTTACAGAGCCTCCTAAACATTTTTCTAAGTTGGTTAGACATGCGTTTTGTTTGTTGTCTCATATTAGGAGTTATTCATGTTGCATACACAGTAAGTTAGGGTACCCTGCAGTATACCATACCCTATAAAGAGATTTTATTAGTTATTCTGAGTACTCACATCTCTGCATCATCTGACTAAAAACTGAATGGAAGATAGGAGAAAACCTACTGATTAAAAATCCTTGAAGAGTCATGTAAAAATAAGAAAATGTCTCAGAGCTGTAACAAACTAAGCAAATGAATAACCCCAATAAAATTTTATGTTTCATTTCTTAAGGAATTTCCTCCCATTTTCCCTGGAATGATTTTCCTTTTCCAAAGTCCTCTATTCAACATATTCTTGATGAATATTTTGATATAATCTCAAATATGGAAGGGAACTTACATTTATTGTATTTCTACTAAGTCTCAAGCACTGAGTTTTCTATAGATTATTTTGTGACATTTTCACAATGTTATCCCCATTTCACCTAAGGCTTAATTAAAGAGACTAAATAATTTTCTCAGGATCACAGAATTGTAGTAATGGCACTCAAACTCTGGTCTGTCTGACTCCAAAGAGTATATTTCCACTGTTTCACACTGCCTCACAAGTTTTAAAATATTCCAGAAATCATTCCAGTTACCTAGAGAACCTGGGGTGTCTTTGCTAGGATAGTCCTAAGACCTCACCAACTTTTGGTCAAGTCTGAAAATGATGTTAAGAACTCCAGGATCAAAGGAACAATGCCCACCACCCACATCAGCTTCTTAGTGACCTTGGGAAGCAAATCACCAAGTAAAACTGTTAGTTACCCTTACACTTTGTGGTTCATTGAGTTAAACATGCTTCATTTGTCAGCATCTCCATAAAGGGAATGAAGGGATAATTCTTTTCATTCACTTCTTGCCGGCCCTTAGCAACATGCTCAGTGAGCAGCGCCATCCGTCCCGTGGAGATACGTATTATTAACTTTCCTCTCAACTGCCAGGGTATGGCACTGCACGTCCCACTGATCCTGCTTCCATAAAGTTCTTAGGAAATAAAGTGGGTCATGCCGTACACCGAATTTTTCCTCATGACATGTCGCTTTTCTCTCTTTCCACGTTATACAAAATGCAAGGCCTTTAATGCAGAAATAAACATTCAAAGCTGTGCCTTCGATACCAATTTTATTTAGTACATTTGGGACTTATTCCAGGACCTCAATACCTCTTATCCTAGATCATCACATTAACCTTCCAAATAAACTCCTCACCTTCAGACTTTTCTCTCCAGCATCCATCCTCACACTACCGTGGGTTCACCCCATAAAGCATAGCTATGATCCTATCAATCCCCTAATCAAAACACCTATTACTCATCACTTATGAAAAAAAGTCTAAACTTTGAGTATGGCATTTAAGGCCATCCTGATTGGACAGACTTTTTCAGTTGATATATCAGACTCCTTTATCCAAATTGGTTTAGTCATCCTTCCCTTGATAAGCCCGTGCAGGCTTTATGAGCCTGTACATTGCATACAATGTCCAGGGACAACCAGTTCCATTCCTAAGACTTTAATGACCACCAATGTCCAGATAATTACCAAATCTATAACTTCATACTAGATCTGTCTTCACACCAGATCCATTTTTCCACATGGATGTTCTTACAGGTACCTCAAACCCATTTCTCCTCCAAAATGTGCTTCTTCTCCTGCAGTTTCCATGTCAGTGAATGGCACCACTATTTTTTTCAGTCATCCAAGCCAGAAACCTGAATGTCAACCTTGTCTTCGTTCTCTCCTCATGGCATATTCACACTCTGCTTTTTACTATCTGTGAATCGATATTATTTCTTTTTATCACAACAAGAATCTTAAGTGAGACCAGGAAATGTGTCTTGTTTACCATTAAGCCTCTAGGGCCTAAATCAAGCCTTACGCATACAGGTTCTTAAAATTTTGCAGGTAAAAAGAAACGATAAACCCATAAATCCATTTCTTGTGTATTTATTATGTTCACAGATATTGCTATTTTTAATTATTAGTAAATTAAGAATGTATGAGTGAATGAAATTAAACAAGAAACATTGAAATAACAGCATTTGTATTGCTACATTTAAAAAATTTACTTAGGGAAAAACAAGGCATCTACGTCAGACTTTGACTCACTGTACCTACGTGTCAATTCCAACTTATAAGTAGGTAGGGCTGACAATGGAAGAGATTTTACAAAACTGTCAGCAAGTGATGCTTAACATTGGAAGGATGCTTTAATAGCTCTATTCTCACCTACAGCAGCCCCCACAGAACAAAAAAAAAAAAAAAAATCAAGAGTTTGGGAGTCTGGTGAAGGAATATTAGCAGTATTCTGATATTAACTCTGTGGTTGGATCCTTAAAACTTGTTAGTTTCTTGTGGCTGCTGTAACACGTTACCACAAACTGGGGAACTTAAAACAGAAACAATTTATTCACTTAAAGTACTGGAAGTCAGGAGTCTGAAATCAGTATCACTGTGCCAAAATCAAGGTGTGGACAGGGCTTCTCTCCCCTTGGAGGCTCTAGAAGAGAATCTGTTCTTATCTCTTCTAGCTTCTGGTTCCTGTTGGCGTTCCTTGACTTGTGGCTGCATCACTCCAACTTCTGCCTCCATGGCCACATTGCCTCCTACTCTACAAATATATGTCTGTAAAATATCTTTCTGCCTATACAAGGATACATATGATTGTGTGTACAGCCCAACCAGATAATCCAGGATAATCCCCTCATCCCAAAATCCTTAATTTAATCACATCTACAACATCCTTTTTCCAAATAAGGTAGTATTTACAGGTTCCAGGGATTAGGACCTGATACCTTTGAGGGTCCTTGTTCAGCCTACTGCAGAAGCTGAAGCTTTATGTAAATGCTGGCTTAAAGTAAATGCCCAGTGAATGAATGGTGGTTGCTGTTATTTTTGTTGTTCTTGTTGCTGCTACTGTTGTTATCCTGAGACCAAAAATTTGGATCCAGATCTTCTGGACAAACCATGAGAATCCCAGGAAATTCTTCAGTCCTGCCAGCCCTTGACTCCTAATTGTAAAAAATAAAAAGTGAATTCCAAATTGAATATTTGTCCAGAATGTCTGATTTTGTAGTGTTAAAATTGCCTATGACCATTTCTAGCGGCTCATTCATTTTCTTCTATCCTTTCTTTGTGTGTATGTGCAGTTACTTTTGATAGTGAACTAGAAATATGCATAATACTTAATCTAAGCATATGAATAGCAGCTCATCAGCAGTCTGATGGGTGGGTGGGCACACAACGTTGAAACACATAATATTATATTTTAATTTTCTAAGTAGAATATTAATTTCATTTCTGAAATCTCTTTATGAAAGTGAAAAGACTTGAGTTAGCTACTGAATTTAGCACTAGGCACTGTAGAGTCACTCTTTCAGGGAAGGGTGCTATATAAAGCTGCATAATGAAAAAAATTTACTGCATTAAGATGTTCTCATATGCAGTATAACCAACTTCATTCCTTACTGAGATATGCCAACTTACAGAAGAAAATTCTCAAACTTTTTAGTGTTATAAAGTCATCTAAATACTTTTGCTTCCTTTTTGGACAAGATAACAGAAATTTTATAAGCTAAACCTAACCTAGTATATGTTATATGCATATCATATGCATTCATATTTTCCAGACAACCACTAGATCTGTATTGTATAATAATTACAAAAGACACTGTAAAAGATAGCTTTTCCTAGAATTTAATGCTTTTGTATTTGAATCCTAATACATATCAACTTAGAATTTGGGGTTTTCTCTACAAAGATTAAGTTATATTTTTCTACTTAAATCATGTTTGCTTAGCTTGGTGATGGGTATTAAAGAGGGCACGTTCCGCATGGAGCACTGGGTGTTATATGCAAACAATGAATCATGGAACACTACATCAAAAACTAATGATGTAATGTATGGTGATTAACATAACATAAAAAAAAAATCCCTATATCTGAATGTTTATTTTATTTTTAAAACTCCACTGTGTAGAAAAAATAAAGATAGGAGTAAAGATAACCAAAAAAAGACAGATTCTAACCAGAAGAAATTCAAAATATCATGGGTGAAATATTTATATGAGTAATAGCAATTAGTAGCTAAATTTTAGTGAGCACTTGCACTATTCCATGTACTAAGGGCCTTATTGCACTAATAATATAATCACCACAACTGTTTTACGTAAATACTATTACCTTGGAAAAATTGACTTAGAAAAATTGAGTGACTGGTCCTAATAAAAGTCCATCCTGAGCCAATACTTTGGAGCAGCTATGTCCATGACATAGGAGATACAAACAAGGTGCACCTGGAGCACCAAGGAAGAAGCAATTAATTTTGCTCCTTGAAACCAGGGATACTCTAAAAAAGAAGTTATTATGATGTATCTTTGAGGCTACCAACAGCAACAACATTTATGAATATTTATTATCTGTGAAATATTATTCTAAGACTTCATACTTATTCAACTCACTCAACCCTTAGGGCAATTCTGTGCAATAGAGACTATTGGTACCCCCATTACAATAATGAGTAAATTGAAGGACAAAGAGGTCAAGTAACTTATCCAAAGCCTAAAGCTAGGAAATAGTACAGCCAGGATTCCCACCAAGGCAGTTTGGCTTCAGAGCCACGTCATTATTAGCCTTGGTGCTAAAGAGCTGAATGAATGTTGAATGTTATTTTAAATATTTTGATTTAGTTATTCTATTGTTCAACCATTATCACAGACAAAAATATTTTCCAACATAATTCTTATAAAGGTTATGATGAATCATTTTACCACTCTGATTTTTAATCTCCTAATCAGTAAAATGAAATGTTATCTACCTGCCATAGGATTATTATGATATTTCAATATATACATAAGTGAGTTCTTTACAAACTGCAAAGCATGTGCAAAGTATTACAGAACTATTATCATTCCACTAACTAGGCATGAAGGCAAAAACTTTAGAAATCCAAAAGTGTGTTTAGGGAATTGGAATGCTTAAAACTCAAGAGTCTATGAAGGGGGATGGTTATAAATGGAACTGAAGGTCACCTCTTGAAGGATCTCAACTGCCATGCTAAAAAGTTTCTTAATTAGAATATAAGAATGAATCCAAAATTTCTGACCAGAAGAGATGTACATTCTTATTTATGTTTGAAAAATAACAGTTCGGGCAATGATTTGGAATCTGAGAACATGGAAAGAGGGAAGTGCAGTCAAGAACCTCCTACAAAAGTCTAGTTGAGAAAGGGTGGGGCTGGAACAAGGCATGGCACTGGATGGAAAGAAAGGAACATGTCCAGGATATTACAGACGTAGGATACACCTGACTCCATGGTGTGGAGATCGAGGAAAGAGAAGTAAAGATATTCAGAAGTTTTGTCTTGGCAATTGAGTGTGTTTCAGGAAAAGAATCATATTTATTTAGCCCACTCATTCATTTAACAAATATTTATTGAGTACCTCCTAATGCTAGCAGTGTTCCAGGTGTCAATACTATGTTATACTTTTTCATCCTCATTGACAACTTTTTCACTAATCCATTCTATTAGGAGGTATTTTGAGCACTGTGTTTTGTGCAAGGTACAAATGAAAACATACTTGGAGAGTGTAAATAACTAACCAAATTGACATATCACATAGAGTCAGGAGAGTCAGGAGTCTAACTTATTCATCTGTCTCTTTCTACTACACCCCAGTTGTGTAGGGCAGATACTAGGTTTCATTTAAGACATGATAAGTTTGGGGATTTTGTAGGAAGTTGGAAATGGTGATTTCACACTCGAGAAAAAAAATCAAGACACAGAATTAGTACTTGATCCTATATTCATGATGGCTTAAGGCTTGTCTGTTTCTAAAACCTTGCATTAAAGGGGGGAATTGAAATATATTCTGGAGATATGTTTTTAAGGGGCCAACTAAATTGGGAAATAATCTAATGCAGACTCAGGGTTTCATGTAAGGTTTTATTTTACCTACTTATCCAGGCAGAAAATTATCTGTGGTATCTGTGAGTCCTGTGATGGTGAGAACTATGTCTTACTTGTTTTTGTATCCCAGCATCTATAACAGGGTTTGATATATAAGATGCAGCCAACAGATGTTTGGTGAATGAATGAAAGACTGAGTGAAGAAATAAATGAAGGAATAAAGCAAACAGGATGATGTGAAAAGAGCACATGGCTGGGGTGGGAGAATTGATTTCCTATGATTATATCTGTGACCCCTATTTACTCATTCTTAAAATGGTTGATCATAATACCTGCTGTATCTACCTCCTGGGGTTGTGTGAGAGTCAGATGAGCTAACTTTAACAAGTAAGCATTTGTGGTGCATCTTTTATGTATCAGATAGTACACCAGGAACAGGGACCTTCCAAGAATGAATAATTTGATTCCTGCCTTCAAGGAAATCACAATGGGAAAATAAATGCAACTAATAATAATTTTTAAAAAACAAGGCTATGGTCAGTGGGCAAAGGGAAGGAGAAGCATCTATTTATGTATATTGTATTAGGGAAGCCTTAAAAGAGAAGGTTGCCATGGGAGATGTAAAAAGTATGAAGCATCACCCAAATGTAAAATAGTTGTATTTTCAAACTACATGTAGTTGTTATCATACACACATTTTAACTATTTTAATTGAGACATTCCAGGGTCTAACAAGTGCACCTAAGAACATTTTCCTAAGACCCATCAATTCTCAACATGGGCATAAGGAAAAGGTTGTGATTCCGATGCCAGAAGCCCAGGTTGAAGTTTTAGCTCTATTACAGAGTTGCTTTGCTACCTTGCACAAGCATATTGCGTGAGCCTCAATTTCCTCTTCTATAAAATGGGGTTAATAATAGCTATTCTGCTTAATGAAAATCAAAGTAGATACACTATATGAAAGCACTTAACAAATTTTAGAATGCCATATAATATAAGATGTCATGTAGGGGAAAATGCTAACCTTTGCAAACATACTTTTATCACCAATTTAGGGCTGTAATTGCTCAATATTTCCAGTAAATCAATCAAATGCTAATAAATCCTAAATCTATAACTAAACTTATTGTCAAAATTATCCCAAAGCATGATCATCTGATGCTATTGACACAAGGCACATGAGATCATATTACTGCCACCATCATCTTGTTGCCATGGTAACCATAGCAGGCTGGCAAGAAAGCTCCCTGACAGTTGAATTGGAAAGAACAAGAAAATTCAGCCCACTTCCTGCATTAAATGAATTACAAGTACGTGTAAAGAAAGAAAAGAAAGTTGCTAACCCTTAATCAACCGCTTTTATTTTTTTAGACTTCTAAGGAATACAGAGCAAGTAGGGGACCTCACTTTCCCACACACTGGGTTCCAGCACTTTCATAAGGTTGGAAGGTGGCATTTAGGTACTGGCTATTAAAAAAAAAAAAAAAAAAAACCTTAAAATACACATTAGCTTATATAATAGTCTTCTCTCTCAAGCTTGTGCAGTATTAAGCGGCAGCTGAGTCAAGCCTCTTTCATGTCTCTGGATTCAGAGCCAAAATAGAAAGCTATGAGGACACTAGCAAAAGTATCCTTCCAGCCTGAGAAATAGAAATGATACTTTAAAGAAATACCTTTTAATATTATATAAGCCAAATAGTGAAGACCTGGAAAATAAGACTTGCTTGTTCTTTTTTTTTTTTCTTCTTTTGATTTAAAAAAAAATTATTATTGAAGTATAGTTGACATGAAACTGACTTTTTCTTTCATTTACAAGCCTTTGATGCCATTAGAAAATAACATTTTTAATATGCTCAATACACTTAAAACAATGAATTTTATGCAGGTGGAGAGAGTATTTCTATACTCAGGTTGTCATTTTAAAACTCAGTGTTGTTCAGTCAACATTTTCCTAGCTCTGGCCATAAGCCAAGTGCTGAGGACATCAGGTGAATATAAGACATGATTCTTGTCCTGATCATCTTCCGCGGGCACAGATGTGCAAGCAGATATCTTCTGTGCAGTGTGCTGCGGGCAGTGATGGATGGCAGTGTGTGCAGAGTGCTCCCAGAGCACACAGGAAGGACATCTCAATTCTAGTGGAGAGTCAAAAAAGGCCACCTGGAGAAGGAGATGCCTGAGTCAAATCTAGAAAGAAGCCATAATGTGGTCATTGGTACAGTGAAGTAATGGCACTTTTCATTGTCTTTATCTTTTTTTTCCCCTCTTGAAATGTTCGAATTGCAAAAAGCTGCCCTCCCCAAAAAGTAAAAATTCATAACCTACTCAGGTAAATCTAACATCCTTATTAATGACAAAACTCATATTTCTGGAAGAACATTTTAGTGTTCTCATGTTTCTCAGAAGTGCTACTATTTTTCAAACCAAAAAGCAGAGATGCTTCCTTCTTTATATTAACATATAAAAACAAAACGAATTTTTATTCTTTACTTTTAAGCTCGACCCAGTGGCACAAAAGAAATGAGCATTAAAAGGGTAAATGAATAAATGGCCTAGAATGATGATAAATATTTTAGAACTCTTCATAATGTAATTCTCCAATCAGGGCTCCCACTTCTGTCTCTACAACAGAAAATGTCAGTTTTCATCCAAGAAACTCTTGGCACGGTTTCTTGGCTGCCTTTGATATCAGGCAGGATATATTTCTATGATAGAATTTATTCCCAACTGCAGTAGGCTTATCTGATTTTATAGTGGCAATTTTATACCTTCTTAAAAATCCAGTTTGTTTTAACCTGGGCTGATAGCACCACTCAGTGAGAGATAATTGACCAGTACCCCTGCGGTAAGGAGTTCAAATCTACTCAGGAACGCATGCCTTCACTTTCAGTTTCTCATCCATCTAACGATACCTGGCCAGGTTTCAGCTTTGCTATCAGGGAACTTTAAAAGCAGTGCAAAAAGACCACCTGCATAAACAGTAATGATGTGGGCACCTACCCTGGACTCAGGGCTGACTCTCTTTCTTATGCTTACGTTAACGGTTGTAAATCCTGCATGTGACTTCAAGTTCTGCCACTGATTAGTTATTTGGGTTTTGGCAATGAGTTACCTTCTCTGGGCTTAATTTTCCTCACCTTAGAATAGGGATCATACTACCACACAGGGTGGCTGTGAGGGGTAAATGAGATTAGTGAGTATCAAAGTGTTTCACCACTGTGAGGGGCTTTATATGGTCATGGTCATGTCACTGTACACGGAAGCATCAGTCCACCTGGATGATTTAGTGTGTTGGTTAAGAACATGAAGACAATTGCCTGGACTTAAATGTTAGCTCTGGAACTTCCCAAATGTGTGAATTTGGTCATGCCAACTTACCTCTCTGTGCCTCGACTTTTCCTTTTTAAAAGGGGGATACGTGGGGAAGAATGAAGGGGGGGAAATCAGAAGGGGAGACGAACCATGAGAGACTATGGACTCTGAAAAACAAACTGAGGGTTCTAGAGGGGAGGGGGGTGGGAGGATGGGTTAGCCTGGTGATGGGTATTAAAGAGGGCACGTTCTGCATGGAGCACTGGGTGTTATATGCAAACAATGAATCATGGAACACTACATCAAAAACTAATGATGTAATGTATGGTGATTAACATAACATAATAAAAAATGGAAAAAAAGGGGGGGATACGTGGATTAAGAAATGAATAAATGGTAAATAGCATTATTAACATTTACACATATTTTGAATCTTAAAAACATCCCTGCAAAGTAGGCAGCATTATCTCTGCTTCACAAAGGATGAATCTAAGGACGAAGAATCATTTCCTTACAAATAAAGGATCGGATAAAGAATTCAAGGTCCAGAGAGGAGAGGACAACTTCCCCAGGTACATAGGCAGGAAACTGTGGATTGGACCTCTGTCTTTGGTGTGCCTGTCTCTAAAGTCCATGGGCTCCCTTACCATGTTCTTTTTTTTTTTTTTTTGACATGACATAACTTTATTTGGCTAGAAAACAACAAGTAACAGAAGTGAAGTCAGTGATTAAAATTCCAGTTTTCTTACTTTTGAAAGTTATATTCTTTTTATAAAATGAGGCCTATTTTCTATGACTTAGTATCACTACTTTTTTTTAATTTAAATTCAATTAGCCAACATATAGTACATCATTAGCTTCAGATATAGTGTTCAACAATCCATCAGTTATGTATACCACCCAGTGCTCATCACATCACGTGCCCTCCTCAATGCCCATCACCCAGTTGCCCCATCCCCCCCACCGACCTCCCCTTCCGGACCTCCCTTACCATATTCTGCTACATCTAGCTCAGGGCACACAAGGAATTCCATCTATTCACTTTGTTAATTGCACTGCACTAGCTAGGCAAGGTAACCTTGAAGCTAGCTAAGCCTTCAATAGGAATTACTTAACTTGAACCAGTTAGCTTTCTTTGTCTTTTCGTAGAAACAGGTGTCCTGAGAGAATAAGATAGAGGCTGGGAAAATTCTGATGGTTGAAAAAATGTAACATCCAGAGTTTGGGAAAATTCTACAGCCTGGCCAGCCAGGTGGCAGCCCTGAGAGCAGGTATCAAAGTGAGAGGAAGAAGCTAAAGACAGACCATTAGTTCACAGTTTGGCCTTGGTTTCTACATACATGACAGGAGGAATTTCTTGCTTGATGACAGGAATGTCCTTTATGAAACCATTTTCTTCCCTTCTTCTTTCCCTATGACTGATCAATGCCATGTATCTCACACTCGCATCCCTTTTGTCCATTCCATGACTCCAGTTTTTCCCCTATGTTCTCTCAGCTTCTGAAATTCCTTAGATAAGTGCCCACAGAATGTCCTACTAAGAAATGATTCTTTGCTCTTTTCTCATTTCCCTGTCAAATATCCTTTCAATTCCCCCCTTATTCTTTCCAATGTTTATTTATTTTTATTTATTTATTCATTTATTTATTTAAAGAGAGGGGAGTGGAGGGGGAGAGGGAGAGAGAAACCCAAGTAGACTCTGTGCTGAGTGTGAAGCCTGATGTGAGGCTCGATCTTACAACCCTGAGATCACACCTGAACCAAGAGTCAAATGCTCAACAAACTGCGCCACCCAGGTGCCCCGTTTTTGATGTTTTAAACTCAGCTTCCTACTTTTTCTCATCAACAGTTCCTCCACTCACCTACTTTCTTACCTGTTCTCTTTTTAGCTCAAATCCTATTGCAATGTTCATACATAAAATTGTAAATTTTAGAACACAAACGAACAAAAAATGAACACTGCTTCCTGTTTCTATTTATAATCTGTCTGACTGTCTCAGATTTATTTTATTTTTCCAATATTAGTACCCAACTCAATGACCATGATCATTCACCATTTTTCTGTATTCTTTTGCATGCACTTCACTCTTTTTCTCAGAGCCCAATTCCCAAAAGCAATTTTTCCGGATTAGATCATGCTTTCAGACACTCATTTATTCATTCTTCAATGTTTATTGACTATCTACTATATGTTAGTTACTGTGCTAACCACTGGGCATATTAGATAGACTAAGACAGTTTCTATCCCCAAGGCACACAACCTAGTTGGAGAGATAGAAACCTGGACCACTGGCTAAAATGCACTGTGACCAGGGCATGGAAGCTTGCACAAAGTGCATTTTCTGTCATAGTGGGTTATCTTCACAAGCTGAATCTACTGGAGCTATTTCAGAATCATCATCTATCATGATAGTGCAATGGAAAAAAAAAATATTGGACTATAAGTCATAGGGGTTATAAATGCTGCTCTGCAGTTAAGGACTATGCAGTTAATGACCTTGCTGAGCCTCATATCTCATCTATAAGGGAATGAACCAATTCTTTATTCTCTCTATTCTTTGCGGGAGGCCTGGAAAAAGTGTCAGTGAGATAGAGATACAGAGATAGAAATATATTGGGTCTTAAAGGATGGATTAAGTTTAATATCTTTATAGTTAAACAATATATATATTTTGAAGTCACTGTGTGTTTTCATTTTTCTTCCTCTAGCTTCTGTGATCTAGATATCTGTTGTTTATCTACTCAGACCTCGCTGTGCCTTTCTGGAAGTACTTTCTTACAGGAATTCATTTTTTTTATTGTGGTCTCAGAGAGGAGGAACCTGATTGCCAGGACAATGATGGCTAACCTGAAAGTGAGCCTGTGTTAGAACTCACTCAAGTGTTCCAGTCTACAAGCCAGGCCTGGCAGGCTGTCTTTTTTTTTTTTTTTTTTTTAACATATAATGTATTATTTGTTTCAGGGGTACAGGTCTGTGATTCAACAGTCTTACACAATTCACAGCACTCACCATAGTACATACCCTCCCCAGTGTCTATCACCCAGCCACCCCATCCCTCCCATTCCCCTCCACTCCAGCAACCCTCAGGTTGTTTCCTGAGAGTAAGAGTCTCTTATGGTTTATCTCCCTCTCTGGTTTTGTCTTGTTTCATTTTTCACTTCCTTCCCCTATGATCCTCTGTCTTTCTCTGACTGACTTATTTCGCTTAGCATAATACCCGCTAGTTCCATCCACATCGTTGAAATGCCAAGATTTCATTTTTTTGATGGCTGCATAATATTCTATTGTATATATATACCACATCTTCTTTATCCATTCATCAGTTGATGGACATCTAGGCTCTTTCCATAGTTTGGCTATTGTGGTCATTGCTGCTATAAACATTGGGGTGCATGTGCCCCTTTGGATCACTACATTTGTATCTTTGGGGTAAATACCCAGTAGTGCAATTGCTAGGTCGTAAGGTAGCTCTATTTTCAACTTTTTGAGGAACATCCATGCTGTTTTCCAGAGTGGCCGCACCAGCTTGCATTCCCACCAACAGTGTAGGAGGGTTCCCCTTTCTCCGCATCCTCACCAACATCTGTCATTTCCTGCCTTGTTAATTTTAGCCATCTGACTGGTGTGTGGTGGTATCTAATTGAGGTTTTGATTTGTATTTCCCTGATGCCTAGTGATGTTGAGCACTTTTTCATGTGTCTGTTGGCCATTTGGATGTCTTCTTTGCAGAAATGTCTGTTCATGTCTTCTGCCCATTTCTTGATTGGATTATTTGTTCCTTGGGTGTTGAGTTTGATAAGTTCTTTATGGATTTTGGATACTACCCCTTTATCTGATATGTCATTTGCAAATATCTTCTCCCATTCTGTCAGTTGTCTTTTGGTTTTGTTGACTGTTTCCTTTGCTGTGCAAAAGCTTTTTATCTTTTTTTTTAAATTTTTTTATTATGTTATGTTAATCACCATACATCATTAGTTTTTGATGTAGTGTTCCATGATTCATTGTTTCCGTATAACACCCAGTGCTCCATTCAGTACGTGCCCTCTTTAGTACCCATCACCAGGCTAACCCATCCCCCACCCCCCTCCCCTCTAGAACCCTGTTTGTTTCTCAGAGTCCATGGTCTCTCATGGTTCATCTCCCCCTGATTTCCCCCCCTTCATTCTTCCCTTCCTGCTATCTTCTTCTTCTTTTTTTTTTTTTTTAACATATAATGTATTATTTGTTTCAGAGGTACAGGGTGTGATTCAACAGTCTTACACAATTCACAGCGCTCACCATAGCATGTGCTATGGAAAAGCTTTTTATCTTGATGAAGTCCCAATAGTTCATTTTTGCCCTTACTTCCCTTGCCTTTGGCGATGTGTCTAGGAAGTAGTTTCTGCGACTGAGGTCAAAGAGGTTGCTGCCTGTTCTCCTCAAGGATTTTGATGGATTCCTGTCTCACATTTAGGTCTTTCATCCATTTTGAGTCTATTTTTGTGTGTGGTGTAAGGAAATGGTCCAGTTTCATTCTTCTGCATGTGGCTGTCCAATTCTCCCAACAACATTTGTTGAAGAGACTGTCTTTTTTCCATTGGACATTCTTTCCTGCTTTGTTGAAGATGAGTTGACCATAGAGTTGAGGATCCATTTCTGGGCTCTTTGTTCTGTTCCATTGATCTATGTGTCTATTTTTGTGCCAGTTACCATACTGTCTTGATGATTACAGCTTTGTAATAGAGCTTGAAGTCTGGAATTGTGATGCCACCAACTTTGCTTTTCTTTTTCAACATTCCTCTGGCTATTTGGGGTCTTTTCTGGTTCCATACAAATTTTAGGATTATTTGTTCCATTTCTTTGAAAAAAGTGGATGGTATTTTGATAGGGATTGCATTAAATGTGTAGATTGGTCTATGTGGCGTAGACATTTTCACAATATTTGGTCTTCCAATCCATGAGCATGGAACATTTTTCCATTTTTTTGTGTCTTCCTCAATCTCTTTCATGAGTATTCTGTAGTTTTCTGAGTACAGATTCTTTGCCTCTTTGGTTAGATTTATTCCTAGGTATCTTATGGTTTTGGGTGCAATTGTAAATGGGATTGACTCCTTAATTTCTCTTTCTTCTGTCTTGTTGTTGGTGTATAGAAATGCAAGTGATTTTTGTGCATTGATTTTACATCCTGCCACTTTACTGAATTCCTATATGAATTCTAGCAGTTTTGGGGTGGAGTCTTTTGGGTTTTCCACGTAAAGTATCATATCATCTGCAAAGAGTGAGAATTTGACTTCCTCTTTGCCGATTTGGATGCCTTTTATTTCTTTTTGTTGTCTGATTGCTGAGACTAGGACTTCTAGTACTATGTTGAACAGCAGTGATGATAATGGACATCCCTGCCGTGTTCCTGACCTTAGGGGAAAAGCTCTCAGTTTTTCCCCCTTGAGTATGATATTTGCTGTGGGTTTTTCATAGATGGCTTTTATGATATTGAGGTATGTACCCTCTATCCCTACACTCTGAAGAGTTTTAATCAAGAAAGGATGCTGTACTTTATCAAATGCTTTTTCTGCATCTATTGAGAGGATCATATGGTTCTTGTTCTTTCTTTTATTAATGCATTGTATCACATTGATTGATTTGCGGATGTTGAACCAACCTTGCAGCCCAGGAATAAATCCCACCTGGTCGTGGTGAATAATCCTTTTAATGTACTGTTGGATCCCATTGGCTGGTATTTTGGTGAGAATTTTTGCATCCATGTTCATCAGGGATATTGGTCTGTAGTTCTCCTTTTGGTTGGGGTCTTTGTCTGGTTTTGGGATCAAGGGAATGCTGGCCTCATAAAATGAGTTTGGGTATTTTCCTTCCATTTCTATTTTTTGGAACAGTTTCAGAAGAATAGGTATTAATTCTTCTTTAAATGTTTGGTAGAATTCCCCTGGGAAGCCATCTGGCCCTGGGCTCTTGTTTGGGAGATTTTTGATGACTGCTTCAATTTCCTTACTGGTTATGGGTCTGTTCAGGCTTTCTATTTCTTCCTGGTTCAGTTTTGGTAGTTTATATATCTCTAGGAATGCATCCATTTCTTCCAGATTATCTAATTTGCTGGCATAGAGTTGCTCATAATATGTTCTTATAATTGTATTTCTTTGGTGTTGGTTGTGATCTCTCCTCTTTCATTCATGATTTTGTTGATTTGGGTCCTTTCTCTTTTCTTTTTGATAAATCTGGCCAGGGGTTTATCAATCTTATTAATTCTTTCAAAGAACCAGCTCCTAGTTTCGTTGATCTGTTCCACTGTTCTTTTGGTTTCTATTTCATTGATTTCTGCTCTGATATTTATTATTTCTCTTCTCCTGCTGGGTTTAGACTTTATTTGCTGTTCTTTCTCTAGCTCCTTTAGGTGTAGGGTTAGGTTGTGTATTTGAGACCTCCCTTGTTTCTTGAGAAAGGCTTGTATTGCTCTATACGTTCCTCTTAGGACTGCCTTTGCTGCATCCCAAAGATTTTGAACAGTTGTGTTTTCATTTTCATTGGTTTCCATGCATTTTTTAAATTCTTCTTTAATTTCCTGGTTGACCCATTCATTCTTTAGTAGGATGCTCTTTAGCCTCCATGTATTTGAGTTCTTTCCAACTTTCCTCTTGTGATTGAGTTCTAGTTTCAAAGCATTGTGGTCCGAATATAGGCAGGGAATGATCCCAATCTTTTGGTACCAGTTGAGACCTGATTTGTGACCCAGGATGTGATCTATTCTGAAGAATGTTCCATGGGCACTAGAGAAGAATGTGTATTCTGTGCTTTGAGATGGAATGTTCTAAATATATCTGTGAAGTCCATGTGGTCTAGTGGGTCATTTAAAGCCTTTATTTCCTTGTTGATCTTTTGCTTAGATGATCTGTCCATTTCAGTGAGGGTGGTGTTAAAGTCCCTTACTATTATTGTATTATTATTGATGTGTTTCTTTGATTTTGTCATTAATTGGCTTCTCCCATGTTAGGGGCATAGATATTTAAAATTGTTAGATCTTCTTGTTGAATAGACCCTTTAAGTATGATGTAGTGTCCTTCCTCATCTCTTGTTATAGTCTTTGGTTTAAAATCTAATTTGTCTGATATAAGAATTGCCACCCCAGCTTTCTTTTGATGCCCATTAACATGGTAAATTGTTTTCCACCCCCTCACTTTCAATCTGGAGGTGTCTTTGAGTCTAAAATGAGTCTCTTGCAGACAGCATATTGATGGGTCTTGTTTTTTTTTTTTTTTATCCAATCTGATACCCTGTGTCTTTTTGTTGGGCCATTTAGCCCATTTACATTCAGGGTAACTATTGAAAGATATGAATTTAGTGCCATTGTATTGCTTGTAAGGTGACTGTTACTGTATATTGTCTGTTCCTTTCTGGTCTATGTTACTTTTAGGCTCTTTCTTTGCTTAGAGGACCCCTTTCAGTATTTCTTGTAGGCCTGGTTTGGTGTTCAGAAATTCTTTTAGTTTTCGAAGCTTTTTATCTCTCCTTCTATTTTCAATGACAGCCTAACTGGATATAGTATTCTTGGCTGCATATTTTTCTCATTTAGTGCTCTGAATATATCATGCCAGTCCTTTCTGGCCCTGGCAGGCTCACTCTTGGTGCAAGGCTAATCTTATTAGTTACTAGCTTCAACTGAACCCTCTGAGTATAAAGATGATTAACATTGCAAAAGGCATTTCTGTTTTCATTATCCCATTCTTTGGTCTAATATTACAAAAAGGAATGCCAGGTGTTCTCTCTATAGAAATAGATATCCCCAAAGACAGAGCTTGTGAAGTTAGGGGATGTCAAGTACATCTAGCCAACATTTTAATTTTTGCTTCATTTATAAGTCTGAAGCAACATGGTCAAGTTTCCTAACTTATTGTTGGGTATTCCCATTGCAGGAGTATGCCAGTTTCCCATTCATATCATTCTTACAGGAAATCATTACTCAAATAGTTAGGGTATAGCTGCTACCCCTCAAAAATAAGAAATGGCTCCTGAGAAACAATGGGATTACCATTCATTGTATTTTCCAACATGTTAATTTATTTTAATATCCTGAGTTTAACTTTTTTAGCTACAGTGTCCATCATTATGAGGTAGCAGAGGTGGAGGGAACACTACAGCAAGAGCAGTTATCTGGATCACCATCCTTGCTCTCAGAGTTATTCTTAAGATAGTCAGGGCCAAGCCAGTCAACTTATCAGTCTTTGCTTTCCACTGAAATAATACAACTGAAAGCTGAATTGAAAAATGCTCTGCAGCATACAAGTTATGATTTTGACCATTATTGTCAATGAGTCATTAAGTTTTAACAATCCAGAGACACCTTTGGAAACCAACAACAACTTTAAAGGCACTTTTACCCAGCCCTACTGCACATACTATTTCTGTTATCTAATTACATGGGCTCAGCACTTTTAAAATATTGTCTGTTAAGACATAACCCAAAATGTGATTTAGAAGCATACACTGCCTTAGGCCATGCAAATGTAGGAGGATGAGAATCCTCTAACCCTTGTCCCAATCTTGGATTTTAACAATGAACCAGTAACCTGTCAGTGCCTTTCCCAGTTAGCCTTTGGAGCACACAGTGGTATCTAAGCTATGAGTACATTTAATGCATTCCTTTTTAGAGATTCCAGGATGTTTTATCTTCCATTACACC
Organism: Phoca vitulina; assembly: GCF_004348235.1. Lineage (NCBI taxonomy): Eukaryota > Metazoa > Chordata > Mammalia > Carnivora > Phocidae > Phoca > Phoca vitulina. The sequence goes on along the minus strand of NW_022589722.1, from coordinate 13,003,166 downwards.
ATCATGGTGGCTGATGATGCTAAAGAAGACATAGTGGACTTTGGCTGTGGAGAAACTAGAGTAAAGGGAAATTTCTTTATCTGGGAAATAAGGGTACCAGTAGAATTGATCCCCTTGCAGTGCCTGTTGGGAAAATAACAAGAAGCATCTGTATTGAAGTAAAGATCTGAGCTCTTGCAAAGACTCCCTGGTAATGGATTTGTGAGAGAGAATTCCTCACCCCAAGTCATGGCCTATCTCAGGGTTATGAATATGTTTATACAGAGCTATATTCTCGGAAACCACTCATCTTATTGAGGACCAATTTCAAAGCTGGGTCTTGATCTGAGCCAACCTCTTCAAAATGAGGTCACCACCAATTCTTTCATTCCTAGACACTAAGTTCTATGAGAACAAGACCCATGCCTGATTTTCTTAACACCTCTGTCTCTAGGGCCAAAAATGGGACCAGGCAGTAGAGAGTGAAAAATTTTATGGTATGACTAAAATAAATGCCCCAGAGCAAAGGATCGTATTGCCTGTGATCTTGAGTTATCTGTAGAACACTAGAGCTATACCTCTTAAGGCTTTCTAAAATGGAATCTAGCTTTCTGATTTCTTTGTATTTTGATGTCACATTTGTTTTCTAATGTTTCCTGCCCCCAGAGGAACTTACAAACTAAAGATGATAGTGTGTATACATGTGAAAGTAGGCAACCAAGCAGATATTTTGTATGCTCCTGGGGAGCAGTATAGAGAGGTGACCCTTGAGCTGTCTTAGTGTTTTCCCTCCAGAACTCTAACTGCGTAGAGGTCCTCAAAAATATAATAATATCTACTTCAATTTCTACTTGCTTAATTTAAGAACATAAAGAATAAAAATACTTTTTTAGATGGTCTCCCATTACTTTTTTGCGTGATGAATCTAGGGCTTTGCATCCAACTATTTAAAGATTCAAATTTCAGAGAGGGAGATAAACCAGACACTCTGGACTCTGAAAAACAAATTGAGGATTGCATAAGGGAGGGGGGTGGAGGGGTGGGGTAACCAGGTGATAAGCATTAAGGAGGGCACATGATCTGAAGAGCACTGGGTGTTATAAGCAACTAATGAATCATTGAACACTACATCAAAAAATAATCATGTACTACTATATGTTGGCTATTTGAACTTAGTTAAAAAAAAGTAGAATCAAAAGTAAACCCTCCCCCCAAAAGATTCAGATTTCAAAGTGTTCAGATTTACAAAGAAAACCACACAAAGCCATGTTTATTTAACAAATATTCACTGAGCAGTCACTGTATGCCAGGCACTGTGCTCAAGCTGGGATAAAATAATGAGCAAATCACCAAAAGATGCTCTGCCCTTATGGAGCTAACAGGGAGACAAATAAGTTAGTAGATAATGCTACTTTGCAAAAGTATTTAAACCAGTGGAAGCAAATCAATCAAGAAATCCTAGAAGAAGTAATGAAAAGGAACTACTTAAGCAAATAGGTAAAGATAGTAGAGAGAGGGTGAAGAGAAAGAGAGAAAGCTTCCAGGCACAGAGAGCAGCATTGCAGGGCCAAGGAGAGCAAGGACATCCAACCTTCAGTAAACCCCATGTAATACCATTTAATTCAATATAGCAACTATTTATTTGGTATCCACTATTTGCCTAACCCTCTGCCAAGTACCATGAAAAGTATAAAAGATGCATACTAATATGTATCTTTCCCTAGAGGATATATGAGCTCATTGGGCGCTCAAAACTGAAGATCTGAAATATTAAGAAAAAAACACTTGATCATATAGGGTAAATTGCCAAAATCAGGCCTAGAGGAAAATACTTGGTGAAGAAGAGATAATAATGTGGCCTGGGGCTGATTCTAGAGAAATGCGTTACAGAATATCCAATAAATTATATTCATTATTGCTGTTTGCCATTTAATGTCTTATAAAAAGTAAGATCAACAAATAATTTCTGGGCACTTACTTCACCTTGCTCACTACCTCCTCCCATCAACACATATACACACACACACACACACACACTCGTATTTAATCTGTAACCAAGTTGCCCTTGTTTGACCTTTATCATCTCTCACCTAAACTATCTATCACAAACCTCCAGTTATAAAATAAAAAGTCATGGAGATGTTAAGGTTCAGCAATGGTGACTATAGTTAATAAGACTGTATTACATATTTGGAAGTTGCTAAGAGAGTAGATCTTAAAAGTTCTCATCACAAGAAAAAAAAATTTTTTTGAAACTATGTATGGTGACTGATGTTAACTAGACTTATGATGGTGATCATTTTGCAATATATACAATTATTAAATCATTATGTTGTACACCTGAAACTAATATAATGTTATTTGTCAATTTTACCTCAAGGGGGGAAAAAAGCTTTTTCATAGATCTATCAACCTCAAATATTCTTTTCAAATTCACCCTCAATCCTGCTGTCAGTAATCTTTTAAAAAACCATATTTAATAATCTTCTCTGCCTAAACACCTTTGAGAGCCCCCAGGTTTCCTATAGAGTAAATGCAGTGTCATCAACATGTCATTCAAGCTCTCTCATTCTCTGGTTCTAGACTGTGTTTCTAGCTTCGTCCGCTGCCTGTTTCACCCTGTTTTCAGGCCATGGTCTGCCACAGTGGTCTTCTGCCTGTTAAAATCCTATTCACACTAAAAGTCTGTTCCTAAGATTTATTAGTGTTTATATACATATTAGAATGCCCTACTGGATTTTGCATCCTTAGAGGACAGAGACTGTTTTATCTTTATTAACTCCTAATGGCTAGTAAGTGTCTAATAAGTATTGGATTAAATTGATGTACTTTAGGAAATATAAATATATATCTGCATATGCACATGTATATCTATCTATCTATCTATCTATCCTCCAGGAACTTACAATCCATTAATTGTAGTAGGTAGCTATTATTATTGTCACTGCTAGAACAGTTGCAAAAAAAAAAAAAAATCACCTGCCCTTCAGGGATTTAATAGCTTAGTAGAAGAATGATATGAATGAGTCAAAGATATTTATAATTATATATAATATATAAATATATAATAATATATAAATATTATATATAATATATAAAACTATTATATATAATATATAAAACTTATACAAAGTTTTATAAAAAGTTTTATAAAAAGGCATCAGGGCAATTGGTTGGTTGATTGATCCCTTTCTTGTTCTAAAAAGTATTTAAAATAGCTTATAAAAGACATCAAATAACTTAAAAATATATATGTAGATGAAAGTAAAGCAGAAATATGGGCTATCACATGAGTTGGACCTTGAAAGATCAATAGAATTTTGAATATTGCAAGAAAAAAATTAAGGTGAAGGTGAGGACATAAGAAATTGAGAAAGGAGAGATGCTGCAGGCATTCATGATGGATAAGCTCAGACCACTCACAAGAGGGGGTGTTCTTGTAAGACTGAGGGATGTAAAGGTAAGATTGGAGACTTGGAGGATCCTCATCAAGGAATTTTTATAGGAACCTCCAAGAGAAAGAATTGCCATTTGAGAGCAGTCTGTCAGTAGTTAAATGATGTGAATCCGTAGAAAATTTGTTCAGCACAGTTGCCTAACTTTTCCCACCAGTTTTGCAGCTCAGCTTGAGGAGTAGAAACAGCCTGAGGAATTGACATGCATCAATGATGTCAGAAGTACAGGCCTTGTAGGCCTGCAGGGTCCTTGCTGCACACACACACCCCCACCCCCTGCAGCACACCCCTCCCTCCAGGTGCAGAGGATGCACTGTCTTACTCATGGCCTGCCCCGCTCCCTCCATGAGTTTTCCCCCTCCTCTCCTGCATCTCAAACTTTCCCTCTCCACTAGTATTCTCTTCCTTTTGCCTGGAAACTTGCTTAAGTGTCTCCTATTCTTAGGCAAAAAAAGAAAGAAAATAAAGCAACTCTCCCTTGATCTTGCTCCTTTTCCGGCTGTGCTCCAAATTTTCTCCTCCCTTACTTGTTCAACCTTCTCAAAAGAGTAGTCTATATTCACTGTCTCCGCTTTTCTTACTTCACAATCCTCTCAGATCCGGCTTTTGTTCCCACAGTTCTCCCCAAAAGACTCCTCCTGTGATCCCTCATTGGCTGCTCTATATTACTAAATCAAAGGAACTTTTCCACTTCCTTTAGGATCTCTCTGCCATATTTAACAGCTGGTTCACGTCCTCATTTGTGAAACTCTTTACCCTTTTTGTTTCCATGGCAACATATTCTCTTTCTCCTCATTACCTTTGTCTTCTCCTTCTCTCTTTCAAGGTGTCTACCATGGGTGCTTTCCTCTGTCTCATAGTTACCACCTAGAGACTCCGGTCACCTCCAAATCTACAACTCAGCCCAAACCTCTCCCCAAACTTCAGCCTCGCCTAACTGCCTGCAGACACCTCCACCTGCCAGTTCCATAGCCCTTTCTTCCCCATTCCACCTCCAAAGTCTTTACCTCCTTCTGAGGTCATTTCGCACCTGGGTCCTTAACCATCAGTTACCCCAAACAAGAGACCTGACAATCATCCTTCCTCCTTCCTTCCACTCACTCCTACATTTAATCAATAATCAAGCCCAACCAGTTTTAACTCCTCAGTATTTCTTTAATTCAAAGCCTTCCTTGCTACTGCTGCCCTAGTTGAGACCTTCGTTGTCTCTTGTATTATTGCTACAAAAGCTTTTTAAACAGGCTCCAGCTTCTCATCTCCAGTTTTATCCCTTCAAATCCACACTTCAAATAGCCACTGGTGTATTTTTTCTAAATTGTAAATCCAGTCATCTCATTTCTAGGTATAAAAACACCATTCAGGGGCGTCTGGGTGGCTCAGTTGGTTAAGCATCCAACTCTTAGTTTTGGCTCAGGTCATGACCCCATCGGTCATGACCTTGAGCCCTGCATGGGGCTCCCCACTCAGGAGGAGCCTGCTTGGATATTTTCTCCCTCTGTCCCTTCACCCACTCGTGCTCTCTTTCTCTCTCTCTCTCAAATAAATAAAATCTTTAAAAAAATAAAACAAAAACAGTCATTCACAAACTGTCCAGAGCTATAGGATGAAGGCCACTTAGTATCCTAGTTGACAAAGCTAGCTACTTGGTCTTTCCCTGATTAATAGTAAACTACTTGCTGTTTTTCACTCTCACTACACTGTTTGTTGTCTCAGTGCCTTTGTTCATGCTATAACCCATCCATGCAATGCCTTCTCCTCCCTGCCTCTGCCATTTTTCTATATCCTGGCTAACTTTTACTAATCACTTAGTAGGAAACAGAGATGTCACCTGCCCCAAAATGTCTTCCTTGATTCATGCCTATGCCTTCAGAAATGTTTTTTACTGTATAGCCATAATTATTGCACTTGCTGTCACAAAAAATAATTACCTATTTATGTGCTGTCTTCCTCCCAGCTCCCACCCTCACTGACTGTATTCCTTTAGGAGAGAGAGCATCTTAATCACTTTTGAATTCTCAATGCCTAACAAAGTATGTGCAGCATGATAAACACTCAGTATGTTATGAAAGGACAGTATAAATAAATGTGAGAATAAGAGAATAAGTGAATGAATGAATGAATGAATGAATGAATAAAAGAGCCCCAGCAGACCATGCAAATTACAATTTCATAATTTTAAGCCAATCTCTAGAACTACAAATGGAATTTATATCTAGTTAATGTCTAGTGAAGCATCATCCTTGGTAAGGTTAAATGACCTCTGTAGTTTCAAAGAGGATGGTCCCCATTTCTCCTTTTCTACCTTCTTAGAAAGATAAAGATAAAGCCACAGATAACTGAATAGAGAGTAAGCTGTTCATGGGTCAGTCCAACCATTCTTCCTAACTTGAGCTTACAGATACTCCAGAGTTTACGGATACCTGTGGAGTGATGCAGGGACCAGGTGATTTTGCAGAATTTACACCCTGGGAGCATGTCCAACTACATAGTTTGTGGGACCCAGTGCAAAATGAAAATGTAGGACCCCTCATTAAAAAGGTGGGAGTAAAAGTGCCATCAAAATTACATAAAGGTTTTTTACTTTCTTCCTTGTGTTTTTCCAAGCTTGTTATGGTGTTTTTAAATTTACTATTTATTTAGTATTCTGAGTAAGGAAAAATGAAAATTTTTTCTTATTAGCATGAATTTGGCCATTTGTTTTTATATTGTGAAATGCTAATTTTATTTTTTTTTAAAGATTTCATTTATTTATTTGACAGAGAGAGAACATAAGCAGGGGGAGTGGCAAGCAGAGGGAGAGGGAGAAACAGGCTCCCCGCAGAGCAGGAGAAGCCCAATATGGGACTCGATCCCAGGACCCTGGGATCATGACCTGAGCTGAAGGCAGTCACTTAACCAACTGAGCCACCCACGTGCCCGAAATGCCAATTTTAAAACACAAATATCAAAGTATTTAATTTGTATGTAGAATCACCAAAATCACACAACTTTTATTTCATAGCTTTAATCCAAAGGGTGCCTTGAGCTGGCCAAAAGAGACAAATACAAACCAAACTCGGGAAGGTTGAAAGTTGGAAGGAAGGAAGAAGGTTTCCAGGCAAGGTAGTGCTCCCAGGCACAAGATACTTGCAGGGAGTGCAGACTCTCACAGGCACCTAGGACCCTGCCTCCTAATGCAGACACAAGTGCCTCACTGCAGAGCCTGATATCTGCTGAGCCCCACCTTTCAACAGCCCTCTGACCAATGCCCAGCACCTTGAACTGGGCAGGGTCTGGGGAAGTCAAGCTAGGCATCTCCTTTTCCTAGGGGCCCATCATTTGAACCTATGGGGGACAGAGGACCTCCAACGATTTTTAAATCTCTGCGTCAGAACATGTTTGGTACCCGAATCAAGGGTAGACTTTGGTTCACTGCCCACCAGACATGCCATGGTGTTGCCAGCCAGTGGGGGAATAAGAGACATTATACCCTACGCTGAGGTGCCATAGAGTATGAATGCCTAATCTCAACCCATCCTGTGCCAGTGCCCACAACCCTGCTGGAGGTGGAGAGCAGGGCATCAGCAGTTTTAGGACCAGGTAGAAAGGGGGCCAGGCAGGGCCTAGGGCCAGTGAGCCTAGGAAGCAGTGAAGAGCTTTTCAGTAGAACCCATCACTGAGTCATGGTGAGAAACCCCAACACATACTCTATTGTCCTATCAGTCTTCACTTACAAAATACAAAGCCAAAGAAAAAATGCTGAAGAATTTCAAGACAGCAACCACAGAGCATTAAAACCCCAAGCACAGGGCCCTTCTGAGCCTGGGGCCCAGTGGGATGCCCAATTAAGCGACTTGCCCATGGCCAAAAAGCTAAGTAAATGGCAGAGCTAGGAATAAAATCTACATTTTTTTTTTCCACCACACATGCTGCCTCTTTCAGAATAGACTATTTCTGGCAAAAACAACATGAAACTAGAAGACTTACAGCTCTATGTTCCTAACAAAAAAAAATGAGAAAAAAAGTAGTTCCTAGCAGGCACGCTTTATTTTTAGCAATATTACTTTATAGTTTATGAAGCAATTCCATAAACATTATGTACCACGTCCCTAAAAGGTAGGCGTCATTGGTATCTCCATTTTAAGATGAAGAAAGGAAGCTTACTTGCCCAGAGTCCCTCAGCTCTTAAAAAGCAAAACTGCAATGTGAACCCAGGAGCTCCAAATTCCATCCTCTTTATTAATCTCCAGTTCCTCAGTAGAGATAATGGGAAAGAGAGCTGATGCAGACCACGGGGCTAGTAGGGAGAAACTCCCCCCATCTGATCTCTGTGAGGCGATTCCATGTGGAAGACACTTGTCTGGAAACTATGGGATGTGGGGCATCTGGTTATCTGCTCCCATCATCCCCTTTATTGCCACCTCAGTTGGTACCGCAGCCCTACCACTTCCTGTGTGATCTCAGCCAAGTTTCTAGCTATCTCTCAACTTTAGTTTTCTCACCTGTAAAATGTGAGTATTAATAATAATATCTATTTCATAGAATTTTTCTGAAGATTAAAGCAGTGTCCAGCCCACAGTCAACACCCAATGAATGTTGCCAGTCATTATTATTATTACTACTGTTATTATTATTAATTCAGTGGGTGCAGTTGGCTGAACCCAACCAAGTCTCTGTCCTCTCTCATCATTATATAAATGTCTATTAATACTTAACACTCATTTAAAGAAAATAACTTCCCCCATACAAGGAGAACTATTCTTCAAACAATATGAGTATATGAGTAGATTTACTCCCAGCTAGAACCTCCAGAACAGATGCTGTGTTAAAAAGGAACATCTGGTCCACTTTTATCATTGTTCAGTTGAGAAAATGAAGTCCCAAGGAACTTAAAAGACTTTTCCAGGTTTACACAGTTAATTAGTGATAAGTCAGGACTCCTAATTTGGTGCTCATTTCCAATGAATGTTGCTTCCATAAGACTAAACATAACTACATTGCTATCATTGCCTTGAAATATACCTCTGCTTTTTCATAATGCAACATGCTTATGAGAACTATATATTCTTCTTATTTTATTCATTGTAATTGACCCTGATAATCATTATAATGATTATTATACCACAGATAATGGTTTAAATTCATTTGTGCTCCTTGTACACATAAACCAAAAGCTATACCAGTATTATTTTCACAGTGTGTTCTCTTTTTCCCTGTCGGAAAGGAAATATTTTTGAGCCATATGGGATCCTAATTCTCTGAATGCTTTTAGATTATCAGATGTCTCAACTGACAGTCCTGGATGAAAATCAAATCATGAGAATTTGCAAAACTGAAAAAAATTAAGAACATTTTGGTGTTATCGTGTACCGGAAATTCCATCTTTATCCTTTCTTCAATTAGGAAAAAAAATCAGACATCCTAAATATTAGAATTTTCAGCTCAAACTTTTCAACCCTTTTGCTACAAACTTACTTGGTGATCCTTAGACTGGATATTTTTATAAACTTATGGTTCATTTTTTTTTACTTAGTATTCATTCTTTCAAGCTTTTATTTTATTCAAAATTTCAGCAAAATCTAGGTAATAGGGAAGATGCAAAGATGCTTAAGTCATTTTAATTTCTCCCAAGAATTTTGCTATCCAATGAAGAGTATAGGGCATATAACACCAAGTAGAAAGAAATAAGAGATTCTATGGCCTATTTAGCATCTGCTTTAACTTAGACAAGAGGTGTCCATTTTTAATAATGCTCAAATTAATATGAAGGAATTTATGATGGGTTTGGTACCAGTGAATTTCTCTCTTTAATTAGAAAAAATAGACAAGGGGACATTTAATAATATTCATCATGAGAAAAGGTGTCTCCCTTTCTCCTATATCTTGTTCTTGTTTAGTGAAGAAAATGATAGGAGGAAATGAGGAAAGAGCATCCATAAGTATAGATGCCATACAGAGAACATGGGTGTTTGTGTGCCTTGGCACAAATTTTCCCTTCGTATTCAACCCAAGGCCAAATGATGGAGCCACACAACTCTATAACAGCCCAAAGGACTCTTCTGAGTTGTGATTTCACTAAGCGTTCTTTGACCCCTTGGTTGGGTTAGCCTCCTGCCTGTGTAAACCACAGTGACCATTTCCTCATACTTAATTCCAGTGTTGTATTCTGTCTTAGTCCATGCAGGGTGCTATAACAAAATACCATAGACTGCTTGGCTTAAAAACAGTAGCAACTTATTTCTCACAGTTCTGGAGGCTGCAAGTCCAAGATGAAGGCACCAGCAGATTTGGTGACTGATAGGGGACCACCTCCTAGTTCATAGATGGCCATGTTTTCTCTGTGTCCTCACATGGCAGAAGGAGCAAGGGTGCTCTCTGAAGCCTCTTTTATACAGCACTAATTCCATTCAGGAGGGCTCTACCCTCAAGACCTGACCACCTCCCAAAGACCCCACTTCCAAATATCATCACATTGGGAATTAGGTTTCAACATATGAATTTGGAGGGGACACAAACATACAGTGAGTTTCCCCAACACCACATTTTTTATATAAAGCAAGCCAAAACAAAGTTTTCATGGGGGAAAAAATGTTTTCTACTGAAGACATTTCAAGAAAAATGTCTTCAAGACCAAAACTAAAACCAAAATAAATGTGGAGAAAAGTCAAGAATATTCTGGTCAATTGTTTCAATAGGGTAATCACCATTCACTGCCCACCAAAGGCATTCCAAGTTACTAAAGACCTAACCACAAACTTTGACATCTCAAGATTTCAGGGAAGTCACACACCCAGGCCAACCTAACAAACCCCCCAAATGTTCTCACTGTTTCTGCTCTGTTAAGATTATAATGTGTTCAAATTTTAAGTGTAAAAATTCTTTCCTATAAAAACTCAAATTTATGTAAAAATGTGCTTCCTTTAGAACCACGATGACTATACAATCTCTGGATGCCTGTCATCTTCAATTAGAAGCTAAAAGCCACTCCCAGATTTAAAATCTGTCAACTCCATCAACACTTTGGTAATTTCACAACCAGCAAATGTGAACAGAAACCAAAATCCATAGGAAATAAATTACTTCAGTAATTATTTCTGTGAGATTTCATAATTTGAAGTCGAAATAGAACAAACAAATCTATAGATGGACACGCACACACCCTCCCAATTTTGTTCTGATAACTTTCATTCTTTCTAATATCCTTCTCTATTCTTCTTTGTGGTTATCGCACCCAGGTCTGTCTAAGGTAAATTGTGAATACCCCTTATGACCTCTATTACATGCCATAATCCACATCCTCATCATTATTTTCACTAAAAGATCAGCACTGGCCAGAGCCACTTGTATGCAAAATATGGAGACAGCTTTAAATAACTTTTCTTATTTAGGGACTAACTCTCCCATAACTCATACTTGCCTGCTTACAGATATCCAATAGGGTTATTTGTTTTTGGTGGTTCACCAACTGTGAACCCATCTCTGTCACTTTGTATGAACAATTGACCAAACTCATCAGGGGAAAGTCCACAGCCACTTTCTTAGGGACATACAAGGATACCAGGTGAATTTCTCCCTTTTAATCAGAAAAGCAAAAGTTTTTCCAGAAGTTCCCCAGTGAGCAAATTTTGTCACATGTCCACCCATAGCTTCAAGGGAGGTTGAACCAACTTCTCCAGCCTCCATAGTAGAAGATAGCAAGGGAGAAGGGGATCAGCCTACCAACAATGTCTACAACTTTTAGAAATAGAAATGCTGAGTCCAAGGAGTATAGATGTTTATATTTTAACAAGTATTATTCAATCTCTATCCATAGTTGTATCAATTTAGACACTATATCAAAGACCATTCTGACTTTCATCTTTGCCTTCTGGCTTTTCTTTCTGATTCAAATGAAAGATAATATTTAGCTTGGAAATTTGACTCCCCAGTGAGGCCAATTCCTGTGGTTCTCCAACAGGTCATATTTCATCCCATTTTCCTCAGATTTCAGTGTCTCCAGGCTATTGTTTCAATTCAGGCTGTTGAGCTCAAGTTCCATGTCACCCAATTCCTCCATCCATTCTTCACACCATAGCCAGATATAGTAAAAAATAGAAGTCAGTTTATGTCCTTCAGTGTTTTCCATTGCACTTAGAATAAAATCAAAGCCCTTATCAGGATCCCCGTTATGTATGCCCTGTTTCCCCTCCAATGTCCTCTTCCCTCTCAGTCACTATATTTAGTCTTATTAACCTTCTGTCTACTCCTAGACTATATCTGGCTGTTTCCCATCTCAGTGCCTTTGTACCTACTCTTCCTTCTACAATGCCGTTCTAATGGCTCTTTCTGTGGTTTGGTTGCTCCTTTTAATCCCTCATGTCTCAATTTACATATCACTTTCTCAGAGAGGCTTTCCTGACCATTCTTTCTAGCATAAATCTCGTTTGTATTTTTTTTCTTTTACCACAGCACTGTATTAATTTTCCTTAGAGCAATTTTTACTAGACATGTGAACTTGGACAAATTATTAACTTCTCTGTGTCTTCAATTCCTTATTTTTAAATAAGGGTAATAACTGTACCAACCTCAGGGGTTTTTGTAAACAATAAACAAAGTAAAGCTCTTAATATTTCTTGGCCTATATAAAACTTTGCTAAATAATAATTACTTGCATTATTTTTTGTTTGGTTATTTTCCTGTTTTCCCCACTAGACTATAAACTCTAAAAGCAGAGGGACCTTGTCTGCTCTTTTCTCAGTGTGTCTCAGAACCCAGCCTAGTACCTGGCACATAGTAAGTGCTCACAAAGTATTAGGTGAACAAATACATGTTGAATAAATGAATTAGTGGCAAGTCCTACCTCAGTGGAAGCTCTGATTGTGGATTGGACTCTGCAAGTTCATTTTCAGTGTTCAGTAGCCTCTTCTGTAAGGCTTCCAGATTAAGCAAATAAAAATATACAATCCTGGGTAAATTGGAATTTCTGTGTTTTATCTGGCAACCCTACTTTCCTCACTACCACCTTCACCCTTAATAAGCAATACTTTCTCTCTCTCATTCTCTCCCTCCCTGCTTTCTCTTCCTCTTTGCTCCTCTCCTCCTACATTTATTTGACTATTTCTGAATATAGTTCAGTATCAGGTAACCTCATCATCCTTAAATCTGTAGATATCCACTCCTTGAGGACAACCATCTCTTTGATGGATTAATGAGTCGCCTTTATGACCGGTCTCCTAATTCCCACAGGACTAAATTATCCACCCTCACCATGACAGGCTCCTTTAGCCAGGATAGCCTTCTCAGGGGACTGCACTGACTCTTTTCTCTGGATTCAGAATATATTAAGTTAGGGACACAAATATCCTTGATACATTCCCAGGCATTTTCTACCTTACTGGATAATTTTCCAACATCCTGGCCTTGAAAGAGACCTAAAGAAAAGAAATCCAATATGTCCTTTCCCAGTTGACCAGACAGATAGTTTGACAAGGGCTCTACAGAAGAGCTGAGAAGTGCCAAGTTGATGCCATGCTATTATTTTCCACCTCCCAGCACAGTCCTGGCTCAGCATGAGAAGTTACTTGGTGCTTTAGCCAGACTCTGTCACTTATATTAACATGCCTAGATTGCGCTAAGGCAGTTGGAAGAACTAACCGCTTAACCTTTCAGAAGGTAAATAATTTATTTGAAATAAAATGTGTTGGAGAAACCATGGCAGTCACTTCCAGTGGTCTGTCAATATATATGAAGGGCTGTGGTGAAAATAGCACCACAGGAGTTACTTCTTGGCAGTGTTACACATCCATTGACTGGAATCTCCATCCAGAAAATGTCCTCTACTGAACATTTGGTTCCTTTACTGTAGCAAAGGAAACATGGGTGTCACAGTCTGAAAGAGTAGAACATTGATCCCAGATCCATTGTATTTTAACTGTGTGAACTAGCTAGATGGTTTCATAGCTCTCGGACTCAGTTTCCTTGTCTGTGATATGAAGGTATTGCCTCCTATCTTATAACCCTGTAGTAAGGTTTCTAAATAAGGTAGACAAAGTACCAGGTACTCAGTGAGTGCTCAGTGGCTGCTAGTTAACATTAATCATTTTAGGCACTTTTTTTCTGCTTCAGAGTATGTGGCTGTGTTGGTTATACTCGGGAGCAAATTGTCTTTGTTTCTCCAGAGAGGAGCTTCCTTTTAGAGCTCTGTATCACCAGTGAGAGACCACTTGCAAGAGGAGCCTGTTGTAAACACAAAGGTGCCATGTTCCTCTTCTATTAAGGGCAAGGTGTCCAAACTAACCTAATTGCTGCTCATTTTTCTCTTATAAGGTAGTGGGGAATATTCAGCATATTAGATAGAAGAACAAAACTCAGATACATGCCAAGATTATGTACGGCCTACCCAAGGAAAAAAATTTTTTTCAACTTCACAGCTTGTGATTGGAAAAGGACACAGGACAGCTGCTAACTGTTTTCATCTCCACTTTTGGCATGTTCTTCTAATAGCTCTACTGTCACAGTCTGCAGCTCAGTGGAAACTAAACGAGTAGGATTGAGGTGTCCCCCCCCAGCCCCATCCCAACCCCCTGCTCAGATTCAGCTATTGGGAAAGAACATTTAAAGAATTTAATATCCGCCCTACCCCTTTGGGAATGGTGTAACCCAGCTAGACACCACGCTTCAAAAGAGAGAGGGAAGTGAAAGCTTTGCGGTTAGTTAGGGAACGTTTAGACAAGAAAACTCCCCCAGGTCCCTGCCAGCCCTGATTCCATGATTCAGTGAACAGAGAGGACTGGAGCAGAGGAGGGAAGAATAGGTCAGACAGCTTTCCAAATTCTGTTCTATAAAGAAAGATTCATTGTTGCTCAAACGTTGTGAAATCAAACATAAAATATGTTGGAACACTTGCTTTCAAATGTGAATTTCATATGGCTCTAAAGCAAAATGCAAATGGCTTAGGTCTTGCCACATTTTTTTGCTGAACCTTTTCTCTCCTACACTAACCCCACTGGAGGCAGTGTCGGGTAATAGTTATGAGAAAGGCTACTATTAGCTAAGGGAGCCCATTAAGTACCTACCTCAGAGAGCTATGGTGAAATTAAATAAGATAATATGTCTAAGGCATTTAGAACAGTGCCTGATCAGGCGCCTGGGGGGTTCAGTCGGTCAAGTGTCTGCTTTCAGCTCAGGTCATAACCTCAGGGTCCTGAGATCGAGCCCCACATCAGGCTCCCCGCTCAGCAGTGAGTCTGCTTTTTCCTCTCTCGCTCTCACTCTCTCTCAAATAAATAAATAAAAATCTTCAAAAAAAAAAAAACAAAACAGGGCCTGGCACAGAATAAGAACTCAGTAAGTGTGTAATTTACTTTATGTTTACACCAACTGCGATTGGTATGAAAATTGAAAGAAGACAGTAGGTGTTCATAAGCCTCATATTTTCATATGCATGTATCTGGAAAAAAGTAAAAACATACAAATAAGTTTTGTTCACAACCTCGTTTCTTCTTGTAAGACTGGTGGATTAACATCCTTAAAAATGAATAAGCTTCCTCTTGCACCTGTGAAACTTGACCAAGACAGTACAAGTTACTGTATAAATGACTTTGAAATCTTATACATAATTCTAAAATCTACATGAACACATGAACACACTCAAATGAATTAGAATTGTAACTTATGAAATCATCAAACCTTGCTCACTCCTTAACAAATAAATACCTGATTACTTAAATTCCTTTTCTCTCTCTCTCCATAGCTTCAGAACAGATGTTTCAAAGGGGAAATAGGCTTGAAAAGTAAGAAGGAAAAACTGGTAGTATAAAACTCATTATAATCATGTGAGGTATAAATACTAATCTTAAAAAAATAATTCTAAGATATAGATTATTTATTAAAATATACTCTACAATTATAAGATGCTCTCTAACTTATTGCTCAATAATGTGACATTTATTTGAATCAATAATCCAAATGGTCTAAAGAATCTAAGAAACTCTTCATAAGCTAAGAATGTGAAAATCTAGTCAAGTTGTGAACAAGAAATTCCATTGCAATAGACAGAGTATTTTCAAATGGAGGGCTAAGGTAGAGAAGTAAAAAAGTATACTGTTTTCTTCCACTGTCATTTCATTTGTGTAAGAAAGGGAATTAAAATTGGAAGAAACACACACACAAAAAAATTTTTTTTAATTTTAAAAAATAAAATAAAATTAGAAAAAGCACATCATCCATTATCTGATTACTTATGGTAACCCATGTTTCCATCTGATAAACAAAATAAAGCTTTCCAACACTGATAGGGAAATTATAAATCTGGGACTTATCCCAATAGTTACCATCCTAATCATGCAGAAAAGACACATTCGGTTTACTTGTAGGTTGATATCAAATTGACTCAAAGCCTTTATAGAAGCTAAGAGGTACATATTCCAAGAATATTATATATAGTTTTATGCCACCACATCATTTAGGCTGTAAAAATATTAAAAATAAACTAAAATATGTGTTTCTCCATGTGTGAGTTTGCAAGATCTTGCTATCATTCTATCATACAAATATTCTATTTTAAATATTCCAGGCCACACAAATTGTGGAGAAGAATCTAGTTTGGTTAATTATAGAGCAAAAGAAATTTTCTCCAAATTGACAGAATCCTCTCCATTTTTTCAGTCTTGAACTGAAGAGAGAGAATAAATAACATCCAACTTAAGCTTATATTAAAAAGAAACAAGTTCCCTATGGTCCTTAAACATGTTTCCCTAGCATCTGTAGGGATTTATTATATATAATATGCAACTTGAAGGAAAGTTTGCTAAATGAATATGATATGGAATTGAGGTTATAAAAATAAGAGGACTTTTCAAGCTGGAGTTCTGAGAGACAGAAGTGATCAGTTTAGATATATTTGAGAGATTATTTCAATAAATAGCTGTTATATTTCTCATGGAGCATTAAGTACAAAACACTACTTTTTATTCTATTTGGTCATCTTGTTAGTATATCACAGCTGAAAAAAAAAATCCAGTAATATAAAATATTCTCCCCAGGGTCAGAGAAGCTTCAGTTTTCAGCTCTCAGAGCATAAAATATGTTATTTTTCCTCATTCCATGATTTAAGAAAGCAATAAGGACCACCCTGGATTAGATATTTCTTGTCAGTAAAAGAACAGCTATTCTAAAAATACTGTCTTGGGCCTTTCATCCTTCCAGTAAGTCATTAACTAAGCAACTTTATCTACTGATTATTATTCCCTAAGTGCCTTGTGCAATGTGCCTGGTAGTGTGCTAAGAAAATAAGAAATTACTCCTTGATTTGATTTGTCATTTTGATAGCATAGATTTCTAGTCCCATAAGAAACACTAATGAAAATAGAACTACTACTAATTTGTTTTAATGACTGAAAATTTTGAAGAAAATTTGCTAAACATCCTCAATTTTATGTTCATGAACTTTGACTAAGAAGCACATCAATTATATCCTAAGGATGACTCATGAGTATTTCTGACTCCCTGTTCTGATTCCTTATCAGTCCCCACTTTTTTTCCTCCTATCTGTGTGATTCAACTACAGTTTCAATGTCTTTAATTGTGGAGAAGCGCTGTCTAATAGAATTTTCTTTGATGACAGAAATATTCTCTATTTGTGCTGTCCAGTAGTGTAGCCACCAGCCACACGTGGCCAATGCATTTTTTGAAATCCGGTTTGAAAAGAATCAACTAGATATGGCAACTGAGAAGTCTTCCTCAACATTTGGCAGAGAAACTCTATGGAGTTAGTGGGGGTAAAAGCATATAGCAGTGGGTTGAGGAGTAAATGGGAGATGAGGAAGTAGAGGCAGTATGCATACTGGGGATGAGGAGGTAGAGAGTGAGTGCAGTGTAGTAGCTGATTAAGCAGAAAACACACATAATGGAGCTCTACTCCAAAAATCTTTGATCTGGCAGTCATATGAAAAATGAATAGAGGAGGGAGAAAGCTAGAGTTTACATTCAGCTATTATTAGGGGCAGGGGGAAGGATAAGCTGAGATTTTCTAACATTTAGTGAAGGCAAGTCATAACATGAGAATAAATTTCAACTCCCCAGGAAGAATGGACATGTTTATTGTCTTTGATGGCACATCTGTTACCCAAGTGCAAATGAAATGGTTAGTTGTGAGATTTGAAATATTTAATTTTTCTCTGAAAAGCTGGAAGAATCCATGATATTACAGAATTAAGGTATTCTGTCATTTCTTTTAATAATAAATGTTATAAGTTCCTACCTAATACTGAGATTAATTTGTCCCAAAAAAGTGCATTCTTATATTTCTCTATAATTACAGTTGACCCTTGAACAATGCAGGGGTTTAGGGTGCTGACCACCCCCCTCACCCTGGTTGCCCCATGCAACCAAACATCTGCATATAATTTTTACCTCCCCCAAAATTTAACTACTAATAGCCTACTGTTAACAGGAAGCCTTACTAATACATAAACAGTTGATTAACACATATTTTGTATGTTATGAATATGATATACTATATTCTTACATTAAAGTAAAATAGAGAAAAGAAAATGTTATTAAGAAAGTCATAGGAAGAGAAAATAGATTTGCAGTACTGTACTGTATTTATTGAAAAAAAATCAAGGTTTAAGTGGACGCACACAGTTCAAACCCATGTTGTTCAAGGGTCAACCATACTTCTTAAAGCTAACTTTAGGTTGCAAGTTCTGAAACACTAAAATGTAGTTGCAATGTAAATATAACTTCAAATTATACAATCTATATTTACATATAAGGATATTAATCAAAAGTTAGAAATGACTGAAATCATAGCATTTTAGAACTTAATGAGTATTCATTGAACTGCATTTTACGGGTGAGGACCATGAGACCTAGAAATAATATATGACTTAGCTAAGTTTACCCAAACAAGATTCGGACCCAGATCTTTAGACTCTAAGCCTGGTGGTGTTTCAAAAAAAGACTGGCTAGATGATGCACCAGGATATTTTTGGTATCTCTATATATTGCAATAAGAGAGAAAATAGAAAATTTCTAACAGCATGCCTCATTGGGGACAGTGAATCCTTTTCTTTACATTTCCACAATTAGTACCATTTCCCCTTGGGCACATTCTCACCATTTGCACTGTGCTTCCCAAATTTTCACTCATTTTTCAGAAGTGTTTGGTAATTATTCCATATGCTATGAAATTTGACCCAAAGAGAAGATGTCTAACTTCCCTACAATTTTTCAAAAAGGTTACTCCTACTGAAGGTAAGAGAAGATGGTATATTGGTAGTTTAGAGGAAGAACAGTGGTTTTAAGGATTTAATCCTTCATATCATTTCAGTATTCAAATACTGAAATCAAATTTTCAGAATTACCTATAGATAGTAGGTATCTATAATTACTGAAGCAGAAGACACACTGACAGAAGACAAACACAGACACACCAAAGAATGTATGTGAGCTAATGTTGTGGGCTGCTAATTTAGCCCATGGAAAACCTGGTAATGGTCTAACACATAGATGGACAAAGTTTTTTGTTTCTTGTTGTGTTTTTTTTTTCTGTTTTTGTTTTTTAAGATCCTTTTAACTCCTTTTGGAAACCCTTTAAAGACTAAAAGTCAAATACAGAATGGTATGATATATCCTACTCAGGACATACTGGTCCATTTCTGGAAATAATAACGCTTTCTCAAAATGAAGCCATTTATATTCTTAGCCATGCTCTATTGTGTGCACAGAGTAATTTCTTGAGAGCAATGTTTCCTGTGGCATTTTGCCAAGACTGGCTTTATTTGTTTTTCATTAGGCTTTTCATTATCATGCTGCTATATACCTGGATCGTTCTGCCTCCTCTGAGAAGGCCAGGGTAGCTTAAGCATAGGAATGATATCATGAGTAGGTGGAATGTTTTTGCCCAGTGAATGTCCATTTTAAATCTCTAGCTATGATACCATTTTTATGGCTTTAATCTTTCTAAGAACAATCAATTATCCATTTATAATGTAGTCTGATATTAAATTGTTTATATTCATCTATTCTGTCCCTGTACAGGGAAAGATATTGGTCTCACTTTGTACCATATAGATAGGCCCATCCTCCTTTATTACCTCCGGAAAAGACATCATGATTCACCCCCATTGTCCAAGCCTGGAACTATTGTGTGTTCTGCATTTCTCCATCATTACATGCATTCAGTCACTGAGTCAAACTTCTTGATAGTTTCAAACCCACCCATATCTTTCTATCTCCCATGACCACCACTACCTCAGTCTAAGCCCACATTGTCTCTAGAACAACTGCGGTAGCTCCTAATGGTCTCCATGCTCCCAGGATTGCCCTTTCGAATTCATTCTCTTTTGCTTTAAATATCTGTCAGTACCCATTGCTCTCCATAAATATGTGTTCTGTAATTTCTACTCAGTGTTTTTGTTACACATTAATAAGACAGTTTGATTTGTCCAGAAAATGAGTGATCTGAATTCTGAACTTCTCTATAGACCCCTCAATTTAAAGAGAAACACTAGCTTACAAGCTACAAAAGACTAAAATTTAGGGACAAAATAAACAATCTATAAATTTCTGTATTAGAATATTAATCAGAGGCCTAAAAAATCATTGAAATCAAAGAATTTCAGGACTAGACTGGTCCTTGGAGATCGTGTGGCTCAACTTTGTCATGTTATAGGTAAGGAAACTGAGGCCCAGCCACTAAATTGATCTAAAATTAAACTAAATTGATCTTTGTAAATTTAGAATCTCATATGTAACTCCTGTTTTTGCCATCTATCCATGGCTCCCCGTTATGGTCAGGATGAAGTCTGAATTCCTCAGCCTGGCATACAATGTGCGTATAGTCTGGCTTCGGCTTACTTTGCCAGCCTTACCTTTTGTTCCTCTCTCCAACTCATCCAAGAACCCAGTGCTTCTGAATATGCTATGTTCTTTCTCACCCACAGAACACTGTACATAATTTTTCTTGTGTCCTCCCTCTGTTGAGTGCTAAGTCCTAACCATGCTTCAGATATCTGATCAGACATCATCTCTGCTGAAAACACCCCCCAGATCCCCTTGGGGTTCCCAAGCATGTGTCACCATCATAGCGTATTCACAGCATTTTACCTGCCTTTCAAAATCTGTTTCCATCCCTGGACTAGAAAGAATAAAGACAGTTGTGGGCAGGGACCTGCAAATTATTCATTGTTGTATCCCCATTATCTTGATCAGATGTCTGGCATTCAGTATTTTAAGATTAATTATTAATTCCCAATTTTAACTAGCCTAGTATATTTCAATTTTTTAATCAGTCCTCCTCTCACAATCTGTTTTCAAGGGAAGAAAAAACTGATTCATTCATGTCAACGTATAGGTAGATCACTGAAGATCCTAAAGGGCAACTCTTCTCAGAAGCATTTACATTTTTAGGGGAACAGAGTTTTAGGTCACAGGAACGAATCCCCAATGCAGATAACCCAACCATAAATAGTGAGCCATAAGAGCATTTCTGAGAGGAAGGAAGCTTTCCCAGAACCTTCAACTCAGTCACATAGGTGACCTCCTACTTGCCCTCACCCTCAAAGAAGAATGACTCTGTTTTTGTTTGTAAAAATCAGCTCACTTGTTGGTTATTTTTCTCTGCATTAAATAAATCATTATTTACCCATAGTAAAAATACCTAATTTAACTTGTAACATTTCTGGGTTTGTTTCAGGGAAGCAATGTTATGGAAGATCAGGATTTGTTGGAAATTGGAATCCTTAATTCT
Source organism: Phoca vitulina (assembly GCF_004348235.1). Lineage (NCBI taxonomy): Eukaryota > Metazoa > Chordata > Mammalia > Carnivora > Phocidae > Phoca > Phoca vitulina. The sequence goes on along the minus strand of NW_022589722.1, from coordinate 12,982,019 downwards.
GGGCACAGACAAAGAATTCTACAGGCAATCCAGCTTCTTCCAAAGGTAAGCAATGCTTTCTTAGCCTGGCCCTATGTACAGCAGTCTTCAGTCCAGATGTGAAAGGGCTGTTAGTACTTAGGACACCATCTCTACATATTGTTTAAACTCCCCAAAGCAGTTCTTCTTAGGTCCAATGAAATGTTCAGACTCACAAGACTACTGTGGGCCAAACTTGGCTTTAGGTGGATGAGAAGGATGTCATACAGGAAACACCACTGACCAGCAGGGCGCCTTCAGGGGTTCTCTTCAGTGCGAGTCCTTATATTGGTACAAACATCAGTCCATGCCCCTCAGGTGACAGCTCAGGTACAAGAAGACAAGATCAATATTGGGTGGGTGTGGGAATGTTCCTGAATTAGAAGCCTCATGCCCCCTGAGAGGCATTATCTCTTGTACAACTCCATAGACTTAGGAATCTGCCTAATTACAAGAGTCATCACTCAAGAAAGACCAAAGTATCACATCCCCATCAGGTATTTATAGTTGATGTATAAATCCTCCCAGTCTAGATGCAGTTTGCCAACCAACATGTTCTTTTAACTATAAGCACTATGTTACCTAGCAACAGAGTTGACCTTCTGTTTCCAGATAAGATTTCATAGGAGCCTAAAGCAAGAGGTAGGATCTGAGCACTGGTCTTCAAGATAATGTAGGACTTTAACTGATAAGGAAAAGGAAAGCATTTCAGGGATCAGCAGAAATCATATAAATACAAATGTAAATTGCCAAAAGTATTAGGGGAATAGTGATACTGTGTGATTTAAAATGCAATGAGATTTGCCCAACAATGTGAATGTCCTTAATCATTGCCACTAAATTATACACTTAAAAATGGTTAAGGTGGTAAATTTTATGTTTTGTTATTTTGCCACAGTTTTTTAAATAATTTTTTAAAAAAGAAAAAAAAATCCAGTGTGATTAAACAATTAGAGAGTATAGTCAGAGATAAAGCAGAAAAAGTAGGTTGGGTCAGTCTATGTCAGGCTAAGGAATTTGAAATTTGTTCTATAGGCTCTGGGGAACAGACATGACTGGACTGCTTTAGGCCAGTCAATTTTGGAGGCAGTATACAATAGGCATGAGAAGGAGGGAAAGTTGAAGTAGGGTCAACCAGCTGGGAAAAGATTCAGTGGGCAAGACTGAAAACAGATGAACAGTTAGACTTGCACCTAAATGTATGAACTTACCATATATTTTGTATTCTCCTCTGCTCTTTTCCTTTCTAATGAGGCTATAATTTCTCCTTAGAACGAGAAAGATAAATATTAACCACTATTTCTAAGGAAGTGATCTGATGAAATTTGCCAACTGACAGTGAACTGAGTGTCTACTGATAGAAGCTTAACACTTTTGCAAATTCAAGGAGAGTTACGCATACAAAGGAGTTTGATCATACAATTTTCTACAGTAAAAGGAAAAGAATAAGTGGCCTTAGAACTAATTCCAGAAGTAATTCTTATAAGCGTATTGTTCACCCCACTACTTTTGTATCTTAAAATATTATTTCCTCAGCAAGTTTGCTCCTCATTGTCTGCAAGGACTTCTACACTGCTGTACCCCCAACACCGAGCTCAGTGTGCAGCCCATGGTAGGCACTCAATAAATCAATAAGTGACTACCCCCATGTCACAAGCCTGCCTGTCAAGTTCAGCTCAAATAGTTCCATATCACTTCCTTTATGAAACTTCCCCTAAATGGAACCACTTCTCTCACCTTGGTAATTATCACCCTAGTCCAAACCAACCACCATTAACTGGACTGCCACAATAGGTTCTATCTATCATCTCTAGGTTAGACTACTGGAGTCAATTTCTCATTGGTTCTCTCTAGCTTGGATAATTCATAGATACCTAATCTCTGTCCTAGTTACCTTTCTTATCACTCTACATTTGAATTTCACACAGCATCCAGAATGATCCTTCTCAAATGTAAATCAGATCACGCACACTCTGTTCAAAATCTCCAATGGAGGGTGCCTGGGTGGCTCAGATGGTTGGGCATCTGCCTTCGGCTCAGGTTATGATCCCGGGGTCCTGGAATTGAGGCCCACATTCAGGCTCCCTGCTCAGCGGGGAGCCTGCTTCTCCCTCTGCCTCTCTCTCTCCATCTCTCATGAATACATAAATAAATAATCTTAAAGAAAATAAAAATAAAAGAAAAGAAAATCTCCAATGGATTCCCTTCTCACTTAGAATAAAATCTTTATCACAGCCTACAGAAGTCAATAGGCTCTGGCCCCTTCCCACCTTCATGGCCTCATCTCTCACTCTCCCATTTTCCTCAACTCTAGTTATATGGTTTCTTTTTGTTCCAGAATATACCAAGCTCATTTTTGCCTCAAGGCCTTTCCATACTGGTCTCTTTGCCTAGAAAGTCTTTTATTCAAATTTTCATACCCTTGTTCCTATACATCATTAAATCTCTACTCAGCTGCTGTCTCCTCACCCAGGCCTTGGTGACCTCAAAGTCACACACACATACTATCACTGTCCTTCATATTACCCCACTTTAGTTTCTCCATGGCACTTATGGCTACCTGAAGTTAGATTATTTATGTGTTTGTTTTTTCCTTATTTTTCACCTCTCCCCCAAGATGCAGGGTCCATAAGCTCAGGGACCTTGACTATCTTGTTCCTTCCTATATACCCAGCCCCTACAGCAGTGCCAGTCACATCATAGGTGGTCAAAAATGTTTGTAGAAGGCAGTAATACACTGCTGTCTCTTTCCTCTGAGATTTGATAGCTCTGCCTGTTCTGAAGGTACTAATAATGCTCTACCACTCTTGCCTTAGAAACATCCTGAAGGCAGAGACAGTGTCACATCCATCCTTGAATTTCCCAATGTGCTTAGCTCAATACATGCGCATTTAAAGAATAAAAGAATGAGCGACTGAATGAATATTTTCCTCTCGTTATTCAAATATACATTTTTTTTCAAATCGAAGAGTGCCTCAATCTTAAGATATATCCATAATTGTGTATATGCCATTTGATAATGAGAACAAAAGAACCTGAACTCGGAATTATTTGGAGAACAAATGGAGTGTTTATTTTTAAGACAGAATATCATTCCCATTAGAGAAAACAATATAACAGAAACAATACAAAATTAAGCTTTTATCAAGAGGCTGATGCGAAAGTGCTTACTATGCACCCAAATGAGTAGAGAATATGTAAAAACATCCAAACACGTGTTCATCAGCACAAACAGAATGTTATAATGCTACAAATTGATGCTTTGCCTTCTTAGGTAATGAGCCCAATCTTCAGATGGTTAATAGTGTAATTTTACTGCCAGCACATTCATTTGCATTCACTCTAACTTTGCAGTGCCGCAAAAGGGACACCGTGTCTCTTTGTTTTGTTTATGCAATTTTAGTCTTCAGAATATCTGTGTTCTTCATCTGTCACGAAAAATATTCCATGATTGCTACCTGAAATCCTTTAATTAACATATTGTGTTTTGGAATCCCTGAGATTGTTCCTAAACAGAGAAAAGGTGGTTTGCTAAATGCAATCTTGATCTGTTAGAACACTTCAAAGCATGTTTTTCATGCTTTATTTGTATTTGTTGTTTCAAGTTTCAAAGACAAAAGTTTATTCCTTTGGTAAGAATAGTTCTTCTGTAATATGCCCTTTATAATATTGAAATATTCACCAATGCAACGGTCTGCATGTTCTCAAGTACATTTGATACATCAAACTCATGGAATGTATTGATGTATTTTTTTTTTACTTTTTTATTGTTATGTTAATCACCATACATTACATCATTAGTTTTCGATGTAGTGTTCCATGATTCATTGTGCATAACACCCACTGCTCCATGCAGAACGTGCCCTCTTTAATACCCATCTCCAAGCTAACCCATCCTCCCACCCCCCTCTCCTCTAGAACCCTCAGTTTGTTTTTCAGAGTCCATCGTCTCTCATGGTTCGTCTCCCCCTCCGATTCCCCCCCTTCATTCTTCCCCTCCTGCTTTTTTTTTTTCCTAACATATATTGCATTATTTGTTTCAGAGGTACAGATCTGTGATTCAACAGTCTTGCACAATTCACAGCGCTCACCATAGCACATACCTTCCCCAGTGTCTATCACCCAGCCACCCCATCCCTCCCACCCCACCCCCCACTCCAGCAACCCTCATTTTGTTTCCTGAGATTAAGAATTCCTCATATCAGTGAGGTCATATGATACATGTCTTTCTCTGATTGACTTATTTCGCTCAGCATGATACCCTCCAGTTCCATCCACGTCATTGCAAATGGCAAGATCTCATTCCTTTTGATGGCTGCATAATATTCCATTGTATATATATACCACTTCTTCTTTATCCATTCATCTGTCGATGGACATCTTGGCTCTTTCCACAGTTTGGCTATTGTGGACATTGCTGCTATAAACATCGGGGTGAACGTACCCCTTCGGATCCCTACATTTGTATCTTTCGGGTAAATACCCAGTAGTGCAATTGCTGGATCGTATGGTAGCTCTATTTTCAACTTTTTGAGGAAGCTCCATACTGTTTTCCAGAGTGGCTGCACCAGCTTGCATTCCCACCAACAGTGTAGGAGGGTTCCCCTTTCTCCGCATCCTCGCCAACATCTGTCGTTTCCTGACTTGTTAATTTTAGCCATTCTGACTGGTGTGAGGTGGTATCTAATTGAGGTTTTGATTTGTATTTCCCTGATGCCAAGCGATGTTGAGCACTTTTTCATGTGTCTGTTGGCCATTTGGATGTCTTCTTTGGAAAAATGTCTGTTCATGCCTTCTGCCCATTTCTTGATTGGATTCTTTGTTCTTTGGGTGTTGAGTTTGATAAGTTCTTTATAGATTTTGGATACTAGCCTTTTATCTGATATGTCATTTGCAAATATCTTCTCCCATTCTGTCGGTTGTCTTTTGGTTTTGTTGACTGTTTCTTTTGCTGTGCAAAAGCTTTTTATCTTCATGAAGTCCCAATAATTCATTTTTGCCCTTGCTTCCCTTGCCTTTGGCGATGTTTCTAGGAAGAAGTTGCTGTGGCTGAGGTCGAAGAGGTTGCTGCCTGTGTTCTCCCTTAGGATGTTGATGGACTCCTGTCTCACATTTAGGTCTTTCAGCCATTTTGAATCTATTTTTGTGTGTGGTGTAAGGAAATGGTCCAGTTTCATTCTTCTGCATGTGGCTGTCCAATTTTCCCAACACCATTTGTTGAAGAGACTGTCTTTTTTCCATTGGACATTCTTTCCTGCTTTGTCAAAGATGAGTTGACCATAGAGTTGAGGGTCCATTTCTGGGCTCTCTATTCTGTTCCACTGATCTATGTGTCTGTTTTTGTGCCAGTACCATACTGTCTTGATGATGACAGCTTTGTAATAGAGCTGGAAGTCCGGAATTGTGATGCTGCCAGCTTTGCTTTTCTTTTCAACATTCCTCTGGCTATTCGGGGTCTTTTCTGGTTCCATACAAATTTTAGGATTATTTGTTCCACTTCTTTGAAAAAAGTGGATGGTATTTTGATGGGGATTGCATTGAATGTGTAGATTGCTCTAGGTAGCATTGACATCTTCACAATATTTATTCTTCCAATCCATGAGCATGGAACATTTTTCCATTTCTTTGTGTCTTCCTCAATTTCTTTCATGAGTATTTTATAGTTTTCTGAGTACAGATCCTTTGCCTCTTTGGTTAGATTTATTCCTAGGTATCTTATGGTTTTGAGTGCAGTTATAAATGGGATCAACTCCTTAATTTCTCTTTCTTCTGTCTTGTTGGTGGTGTATAGGAATGCCACTGATTTCTGTGCATTGATTTTACATCCTGCCACTTTACTGAATTCCTGTATGAGTTCTAGCAGTTTTGGGGTGGAGTCTTTTGGGTTTTCCACATAAAGTATCATATCATCTGCAAAGAGTGAGAGTTTGACTTCTTCTTTGCCAATTTGGATGCCTTTTATTTCTTTTTGTTTTCTGATTGCTGTGGCTAGGACTTCTAATACCATGTTGAATAGCAGTGGTGATAGTGGACATCCCTGCCACGTTCCTGACCTTAGGGGGAAAGCTCTCAGTTTTTCCCCATTGAGAATGATATTTGCTGTAGATGTTTCATAGATGGCTTTTATGATATTGAGGTATGTACCCTCTATCCCTATACTCTGAAGACTTTTAATCAAGAAAGGATGCTGTACTTTGTCAAATGCTTTTTCTGCATCTATTGAGAGGATCATATGGTTCTTGTTCTTTCTTTTGTTAATGTATTGTATCACGTTGATTGATTTGCGGATGTTGAACCAACCTTGCAGCCCCGGGATAAATCCCACTTGGTCGTGGTAAATAATCCTTTTAATGTACTGTTGGATCCTATTGGCTAGTATTTTGGTGAGAATTTTTGCATCCATCTTCATCAAGGATATTGGTCTGTAATTCTCCTTTTTGATGGGGTCTTTGGTTTGGGGATCAAGGTAATGGTGGCCTCATAAAACGAGTTTGGAAGTTTTCCTTCCCTTTCTATTTTTTGAAACAGTTTCGGAAGAATAGGTATTAATTCTTCTTTAAATGTTTGGTAGAATTCCCCTGGGAAGCCATCTGGCCCTGGGCTTTTGTGTTTTGGGAGATTTTTGATGATTGCTTCAATTTCCTTAGTGGTTATAGGTCTGTTCAGGTTTTCTATTTCTTCCTGGTTCAAGTTTTGGTAGTTGATACATCTCTAGGAATGCATCCATTTCTTCCAGATTATCTAATTTGCTGGCATAGAGTTGCTCATAATATGTTCTTATAATTGTTTGTATTTCTTTGGTGTTGGTTGTGATCTCTCCTCTTTCATTCATGATTTTGTTGATTTGGGTCCTTTCTCTTTTCTTTTTGATAAGTCTGGCCAGGGGTTTATCAACCTTATTAATGCTTTCAAAGAACCAGCTCCTAGTTTTGTTGATCTGTTCCACTGTTCTTTTGGTTTCTATTTCATTGATTTCTGCTCTGATCTTCATTATTTCTCTTCTCCTGCTGGGTTTAGGCTTTATTTGCTATTCTTTCTCCAGCTCCTTTAGGTGTAGGGTTAGGTTGTGTATTTGAGACCTCCCTTGTTTCTTGAGAAAGGCTTGTATTGCTCTATACGTTCCTCTTAGGACTGCCTTTGCTGCATCCCAAAGATTTTGAACAGTTGTGTTTTCATTTTCATTGGTTTCCATGAAATTTTAAAATTCTTCTTTAATTTCCTGGTTGACCCATTCATTCTTTAGTAGGATGCTCTTTAGCCTCCATGTATTTGAGTTCTTTCCGACTTTCTTCTTGTGATTGAGTTCTAGTTTCAAAGCATTGTGGTCTGAAAATAGGCAGGGAATGATCCCAATCTTTTGGTACCGGTTGAGACCTGATTTGTGACCCAGGATGTGATCTATTCTGAAGAATGTTCCATGGGCACTAGAGAAGAATGTGTATTCCGTTGCTTTTGGATGGAATGTTCTGAATATGTCTGTGAAGTCCATCTGGTCCAGTGTGTCATTTAAAGTCTTTATTTCCTTGTTGATCTTTTGCATAGATGATCTGTCCATTTCAGTGAGGGGGGTGTTAAAGTCCCCCACCATTATTGTATTCTTCTCAATGTGTTTCTTTGCTTTTGTTATTAATTGGCTTATATAAGTGGCTGCTCCCATGTTAGGGGCATAGATATTTACAATTGTTAGATCTTCTTGTTGGATAGACCCTTTAAGTATGATATAGTGTCCTTCCTCATTTCTTATTACAGTCTTTGGTTTAAAATCTAATTTGTCTGATATAAGAATTGCCACCCCAGCTTTCTTTTGGTGTCCATTAGCATGGTAAATGGTTTTCCACCCTCTCACTTTCTATCTGGGTGTGTCTTTGGATCTAAAATGAGTCTCTTGCAGACAGCATATCAATGGGTCTTGTTTTTTAATCCACTCTGAGAGCCTGTGTCTTTTGATTGGGGCATTTAGCCCATTTACATTCAGGGTAACTATTGAAAGATATGAATTTAGTGCCATTGTATTGCCTGTAAGGTGACTGTTACTGTATATTGTCTGTGTTCCTTTCTGGTCTATGTTGCTTTTAGGCTCTCTCTTTGCTTAGAGGACCCCTTTCAATATTTCTTTTAGGGCTGGTTTCGTGTTTGCAAATTCCTTTAGTTTTTGTTTGTCCTGGAAGCTTTTGATCTCTCCTTCTATTTTCAATGACAGCCTAGCTGGATATAGTATTCTTGGCTGCATATTTTTCTCGTTTAGTGCTCTGAAGATATCATGCCAGTCCTTTCTGGCCTGCCAGGTCTCTGTGGATAGGTCTGTTGCCAATCTAATGTTTCTACCATTGTAGGTTACATACCTCTTCTCCCGAGCTGCTTTCAGGATTTTCTCTTTGTCTCTGAGACTTGTAAGTTTTACTATTAGATGGCGGGGTGTTGACCTATTTTTATTGATTTTGAGAGGGGTTCTCTGTGCCTCCTGGATTTTGATGCCTGTTTCCTTCCCCAAATTAGGGAAGTTCTCTGCTATAATTTGTTCCAATATACCTACTGCCCCTCTCTCTTTCTTCTTCTGGGATCCCAATTATTCTAATGTTGTTTCGTCTTATGGTATCGCTTATCTCTCGAATTCTGCCCTCATGATCCAGTAGTTGTTTGTCTCTCTTTTTCTCAGCTTCTTTATTCTCCATCATTATGTCTTCTATATCACTGATTCTCTCTTCTGCCTCATTTATCCTAGCAGTTAGCACCCCCATTTTTTATTGCACCTCTTAATAGCCTTTTTGATTTTGACTTGGTTAGATTTTAGTTCTTTTATTTCTCCAGAAAGGTTTTCTCTAATAACTTCCATGCTTTTTTCAAGCCCAGCTAGTATCTTTAAAGTGATGATTCTGAACTCTAGATCTGACATCGTACTAATGTCCGTATTGAGTAGGTCCCTGGCAGTCGATACTACCTCTTGTTCTTTTGGTTGAGGTCATTTTTTCTGTCTTGTCATTTTAGTCCAGAGGAGAATAGATGAATGAGAGAACAAAATGCTAACAGGGTAACAATGTCCCCAGAAAATATACTCTAAACAAATCAGAAAAGACCTGAAGCCGGGGGAAAAGAAAGGGAAAGAAAGAAAAAGATAAAAACAAACAAAAACAGAACAAAACAAAAAAAACAGAATATGATCAAATATGATCAGGCTGGTGCATAGATCAGTGCCACACACTAGATTTTGGGTGTATTTTGGTCTGTTAGAAGAAAGTGCCTCCCAAAATTTTAAAGAAAGAAAAACTTATATATGTACAAAAATAAGGGTTGATATGATGAAGGGATGGAATATGACTGTAAAGATGAAAATTATGAAAAATTTTATAAAAGGAATTGATAAGAAGTTGGTTGAAAAAAGAAAGAAGAGGATTTAAAAAAAAAAAGAAAAAAAAAGGGAGAGAATGTGATCAGGCAGGAGAGTAGAACAAAACCATACACTAGAGATTTAGGGTATATTTTGATCTGATAGAAGAAACTATCTCAAAATTTTAAAGAGAGAACAACTTATATATATATGCCAAAAATAAGGGTAACTACTATGAAGGGATAGAATATGACTCTAAAAATGAAAAATAAAAATGTTTTTTTAAAAAGGGATTGATAAGATGTTGGTTGAAAAAGGGAAAAAGAAAAATTAAAAAAAAAAAGACAGTTAAAAAAAAATTAACTTTGAAAGACTAAAGAATCATGGTAAAAAAAGCCATGGATTCTATGTGCATTATTCCCCTAGCGCTGGAGTTCTGCCGTTCTCATTGTTCGGTAAACTTGGTCTTGGCTGGCTGTTCTTGCTGATCTTCTGGGGGAGGGGCCTGTTGCCGTGGTTTCAAAATGTCTTTGCCGGAGGCGGAATTGCCCCGCCCTTGCCCGGTCCGGGCTAAGTAATCTGCTCGGGTTTGCTCTCGGGAGCTTTTGTTCCCTGCAAGCTTTCCGTACAGCTTTGGAGGCTGAGAGTGAAAATGGCGGCCTCCCAGTCTCCGCCCCAGAGGAGCCAAGAACTCAGGGCCCCGCTCCTCAGTGCACCCCCAGAGAAAAGCAGTCAGTCACTCCCGTCCCCCCGTCTCCGGCCACACTCCGTGCTCACCCGGCCTGTGACCGAGCATTTCTATCTCTGGCACCCGACTCGGTGTGGAGTCTCCAAACCCAGCAGATCCCCGCGGTGTGCTCCCGCACCTCTCCTCCCGGGGGAGGAAGGGGAGTCTCCCCAGATCTGCCACTTGTTGGGTCCCTGCTGGAGGAGCAGTGGCCCGACTGTGCCGCAAATCACGGTTTATGGCAACTCCGAGCTGAGAGCCCGCGCCTCGGCTCCGTCTCTGCAGCCGGCTTCCCTGCTCCGATACCTGGGAGCTCTGCCGCACTCAGGCATCCCCGGTCTTTCTGTGACCCCGAGGGTCCTGAGACCACACTGTCCCACGAGGGTTCCACCCCCCGCTTAGCCACTGGAGCGATGTCCCTCAGCGGAGCCAACTTCTAAAAGTTCCGATTTTGTGCTCTGCTGCTCTATCACTTGCCAGAAGCAGCCGACGGAGGCCCCCTCCCCCGCCGTCTACCCTCCCAAATATCACCTCGGATTCACTTCTCCGCACATCCTACCTTCCAGAAAGTGGTCGCTTTTCTGTTCAGAGAGTTGTTGCTATTCTTTTCTTTGATCTCCTGTTGAGTTTGTAGGTGTTCAGAATGGTTTGATTCCTATCCAGCTGAATTCCTGAGACCAGACGAAATCCAGGTCTCCTACTCCTCCGCCATCTTGCTCCGCCCCTATTCCATGTATTCTAAGCATAGACATAGTTAGAACAGTAAGCACATTAATTCCTCTCTTCCACTCATAATTTCCCTCTGTCTTTTGTAATGCTTGTCCTTTAGTAGCAAAGCTCAATTATCCATTTTCACCCAGTCTCCACTTTCCTCACCAACCCCAGCTCAGTCTTTTCTTAGGTCTAAAAGTTTCCCAGAACTTCTGAAAATCAAATTTCACCCTTTTCTCTTTTTAAGAAAGGAAACATACCAAAAGTTTCATGAGAAGGTGGCTTGTTTTTTACTCCCCTAGAAACTGTAAGCATATTGGACTTTTTCTGTCCCCTAGACTTGGGGAAATAATCTGATTACTTATTTGCAACACATAATTTACCTTTTTCCAGGTAAGAATTCCATATGACCAAGTATTTGGATAATCCTCTAAAATCCTTTTAAAAAGGCATAATGTCTTTTGTCTTTTGACAATATGACACTTGGAAGTCAGAAATTCAGAGCATTTTCATTTTAAAGGTTTGTAAGATTTGTGTCAAAGCCCGTGTGTCTTCTCTCTTAATCTCTCTCACCCTGAAGATATTTTGGCACACCAGCAAATTTTATGTCACATGCTCACTTCTTTTTCAATATTTTCTTCCCAAATAATTTTTTGTTTTTTTATCTTTGGAATTTTTGAGTAGTGGTTTATACTCACTATCCCCTTTACTCTGCTCCTACCGATCCTTCAGCCTACTTGGGTCTAACTAGTTCCTGTGTTATACCACCCCACACAACCAGTGCTAAGGTTATCAGTAACCAGGAGGGAAGAAAGTCCATATGCCCCTTTCCACCTTCACCCCACTTCAGCTTTAGTAGGTTCCTATACTCATGTCAACTGTCAGTATTATCTTATTTTGGCCTCCTCATTACCTGGCTATCTTCCTACCTCTCTGATGCTCTCTCTCCTCCCCTGCTCATTTTCCTCAGTTAAATGTTGGAGTTCTCCAAAACTCAAACTCAACAATATTTGATGTCCAGTAAGTGTTGTTATCACAAGACTCTTGATCATAGTACAGTTTCTGGTGTTCATAGTTTTACTCATCATTGCTAGCCTACTTCTGCTTTACTGCATAATGAACATTTACATTTCAGCTGCTCATTATTTCTAAGTTCAATTCAATTTAACCAGTATTTGTTGGGCTACATACTTTCAATTATTTTTTTCACTGAATGACACTGAACACCTCTGGTTGGATTAAATCATCCCCTTTCCTATCTTCAGTTTGAGATTTTGGTAAAACAAAAAACAAACAAAACAAAATAAAACAGAGTTATCTGTTATTCCAATAGAAAAACAAGATTCTGTGTTAGCTACCTATTGTTATATAGCAAATTACCCTAAACCTTAGTGGCATATAAAAACAACATTTATCATCTCATAGTTTCTGTGGGCCAAGAATCCAGGAGCAGCTTAGCTGGGTCCTTGGTTCTAGGTCTCTGGCAGGGCTACAGTCATCTCAAGACCCAAGTGGAAAGAACCTACTGCCTTGCTCACTCACGTGGTCGTTTGTAGGAAGGATTCTGTTCCTCAGGGGTTTTTGGACTGAGGCCTCAGTGCTCCATAAGCTGTTGGCTGAAGGCTTTCTTTAATTCCTTGTCATGTGGGACTCACCATAAAGTATCTCACAACAGGCATCTGGCTTCAACAGCACAGCAAGTGAGAGGACAAGAAAGGGCTAGGGAGATAGAAGTCACAGTCTTTGGTAACATGCCCTCCTTTTGCCATATTCTATTCATGAGAATCAAGTCACTAGATTAAGATCACATACAAGAGGAGGTGTTTACAGATGCAGTAAATAGCTGGAGGTGGGATCACTGGGGGATCACCTCGGAAGTCTGCTCACTGCAAATACACTGTATAATGGTCCACTTTAGAGTCTAGTTTCCAGGTCCACATTTGTGGTTAAGTGGAATAACCTATCAGCAATAACAACAAAAAGGGCTTCTTTTATTTCAATGGGCCATCTTCATGGGACTATGATATTCACAATTAAATGACTTAGAAGCCACATTTGCAATCACCACTCAAAAAAGAGGTACATGTCTCTGGTCTGAAGAGTTAGGTATGAAATAACATGATATGATACAATGATACACAAATTAGAGACCCCAGAGATGTGCCAGTTACCCATAAAGACTTCATGATCTAAACGCCACTGATGTAAGTGATACACACAAATCAGCAATCCCATAAAACATTATAAATTTTTAAAACATGTTCAGAACAAATAGATAAAAGCAACAGTTGACCAAAAAAAAAAAAGCTTGTGAGCAGGGATGTAGAGAGAAACTGACAGGGATTGAGAACTCAAATACTATTAAAGACAAGACAATATGGAGTGGTGGAAACTGGCAAACTGGAGAATACAAACCCTGTCCCTCCAAAAATACTAGTTTTGTTTCCAAACACTTTATTAATAAAACAAATCACAGGGGACCAGAGTTAGTTATAGCTATTACAATGGGATCATGGATTATTTCAGAGCTCAAAAGGAGTACTATGGAAGTGCCATTACCCCAATTTGGCTTCCTGTCTAAAACCATGCTCTTAAAGATGCTAGTTCTTTCAAGTTCCTTAAAGTTCAGATGTGTGTTAATTCTAGTCTTGATGATTGATGAAGATGCATATAAGCTTTAGGGAAAAAGCGTTTAACCAATGTAATTTCTTTAAAGTCTAGAAAGGAAGGTTCAGTCTTACTTCCCTATCACTTAGAAAAATGATAGAAGCTCATTCCTGTTTCTTCTGCTATTTTTCAGAAGGGCAATGACAAAATGTAGGCTGCAGGCACAGAAGCTTTCAAGATACATTTGACAGGGTAACTCATCATTCCCCCATGCCGTCACTCACTCTCCATCTACCCTCATTCTTTTACTTACATTTCTTTGTTTTTGCCAGCTGATGTCTTAAACTTTGTGCCACCCAATGTTGGCCTACCACCCTATGAACATCCAGTTAAAGATAGACTCTTAAACAAAATCCCACACACATACATGCACCATTAGCATTAGGGGCCCTGTCTTAAAGTTAATAGGCGATTGGACCCACAGTCTAACCCAAAGCATAGGGTATTCTATTTCCTTTAGGTCTGGTCCTTGGTGAGACAAACTGTGGTGTCTGAGAGTCCTTTCAAGTTCCATTCAGTTCTGCAAGTGTTTTATGATTCTGTGACAAGCAGATATGCTCACTTAGATCAGTCAGGTCAGTGTAAAAGCTTACCTATTTCTCAGGAGAAATTCTTATCTCCAACAGTTGGTGCTGTTGGAGAATAGGGAAGGTGGACAGACTAACTGACTTTAAAGTGAAAAACTTAGGCAATTTGTAGTATATAAATCTTAAAGTGACAGCAAATCATTCAGATCTTTTCTATTATTTCTTAGCCTAGCAACCCTGATGGCCTGCATTTTCCTAGAGTGACCTCTTCCCCCTATGCCTCATGCTTTCTGTTTACACGTGGAGACCAATAACTAGTCTGTAGTTCAGGAGTACATTGGGAGAAGGAATGGCTGGTGTTTATAAAGTTCTCTGGGCCCTCTGAAATGACAGAGCCCAGTACATACAGAGTACGCAATAGTTATAGCTGATTGGGCTGCATAGATATCCCAAGAACTGCTGGGTGTGAGAGGAGTGCAGTCCTAGCATACTTACCGATGCTCTGTTCCAAGATTTTTCTGCAGTTTCAGAAAGCAAGATGACTGCTATGTTCCTCCTAAGCTAAAGGGGGAAGGTCTTTTAATGTTTTCTTTTAAATGAATTTATCTTGGAAGAGTTTATTATGTAGACCAGAGAGCTGAAATATCATTTTTACTTGTAATCCCCCCTGATATTTACAGAGAAATAGAGGAGGAATTCTGCAAATAAATAAGTTTTGATTTATTGCCATCCCCAGCAGCTGTCATCCTTCAGTTTTGAGGAGTTCACCCCCATTTAATAAAGAACAATGGCTCCCTTGGAGTGAGACTGCAATCAGTAGTAATAGTAGAGGAACTTTGATATCTGGGCACTTTCCCTTCCTTACATAATTCTTCCAAGAAGATCACAATTTAGAGCTGCAAAAGACCTTAAAACATCCAGCTCAATATCTCTCCTGAGTCTTTCACAGGTGAGGAAACCAAGTCTAGGTCATATTAAATGACTTGCCCTGAGGCAGATTGTTTCTTAGCGACAGAAGTGGAACTAAATCCCAAGTGGCTGTGCTCATGACAAATGCCTCCCAGGAGAACACCGTGCTATATCAGAGACCCAAGGCTCTGAGGACGCCGGTGTATTTGTGAAAGAAACTGTAAAAAGGACAGGAAAGGACCAAATGACTAAACATAAGAAAAAGAATTGTTTATAATATTGGGCCTTTTTTTAAGTTTCAGGCTTAAAAGGTAGTTTTTGCAACCTCCATACATCACTAAACTCCCTTTTCAAGGCTGGAAGGGAAGGATTGTGCCAGGGATCCAGAAGCTCTAGAAAAGTAGGGAGGAGACAGGCAAAAGAAGAAAGGCAGACATAGACCATGTCAGTTGTCCAGTGGCCCACTGGGAGTCAAACCACTTGTTTACCCTCGAAGGTGGCCTTAGAAAAGCTTTACTAACAGTAGCCATTGCTGTTTCAAAGAAGGAAAAGCATAATGGAATAAAATAAAATAATTGAAATAATCTTATTTATTTTCCTCTTTAATCTGGGTAGAGAGGAAGGAAAGATGGGCAAGAGAGAAGGGCACTCTCTAGGAGAGAATGAAGACACATCTTTCAAGCATTAAGCTCCATGGAGATGACATTTTTAGAAGAATCAGCCAGGGAGCAGCATGGTATAATGTTTGGGAACATGGCCAGATTCCCTGAGTCTGATTTTACCTACTTCATAGGGGTGTTGTAAGACTTAAATGAGTCAATTTTTGTAAAGTACTTAAAATGGAGCCTGGCATATCCTATGTACTATATTTATGTTTACTAAATAAATTTTTTAAAAAATTGAAGGTGAACCAAGGAAAAAGTGAGGTTCCCTCATCCCATTAAAAATTACTACTCTAGGCATACACAATAAGCAAAGTAAACCTCCTTTTATACATTCGATAGATATATTATGAAATACCTACTGCATGCCAGGTCCTCTTCTAGGTGTTGAGGATTTGATGTTAGGAAACAAAACCTACAAAGTCACCATCCTCTTACAGCTTACATCCTACAGGGGGGTGCAGACCAAAAGAAGTAAACATGTAATTTCAAGTAATGATAAGTGTTATAGAAAAATTAATTAAACAGGGAGTAGACAGAGTGAAAAGGATGTATAAATGCATTTCAATTTTAGGTGGGCAAATTAGGATTCACACCCAGGCAGTTAACCTGAGGTTCTTTACCACCTCTCTGTGTTGTCTAAACACTACATTTCAAAGCACACTAAGGGTACTAAGGGGATATTGAGATGACTAAGCTAAATACTCCAAGTAAGGCACCTTCAAAGAACTTAGATTTTGGCAAAAATGAACTCTTGTGAGCTTTTAAATTAACCTAATTTAATCCTCGTTTAGCCACCTACCACTTGTGTCACTTGGGCAAGTTGTTAAATTCTGTAGTCCTCAGTTTCCTCATCAATGAGAAGGAGATGGTAGTAGAACCTACCGTGTTAGGTTATGGTGAGTTCTAAATTTAAAAATCCCTAGGAAGTGCCTGGCATTTAGAAGCACTAAATTAATAGTAGGAATGACCACTTGTAATTGTTCAGTAATGCTCATTAAATTAGCAAAACTCAATGAATTTTTGCCATTGCTCTTGCCTGGAGCCACACAGTAACAAAAATGGACTTACTTCCTAATATAAGTCTCTGGCTAAAAATGCCCATGACTGCATTGTACGGTGAGCTTTCCATTCTTACTTGTGGATTTCTCACAGAACAAATTATTCATTCTCTAGATAAGAAGAGGGCAAAACTGTTGAATCTGATTGTCATCCACTAAATTAATCATTTTTTTTTACTACATTTAGGATTATTGTTGAACCCATTAGGAGCTAGAAGAAAAGGTGTTTAAAATCATAACTAGGGCCTTCCTATCTAAGAAATTAAATGAATAAACATAATACTGAGAGGGCATCCTGCCTGCATCTCTTAGGGGGTAATGTAATCAGTTCCATACACTAAGTGGCAAGCGGCAGAGGAGCGGATACAGAGCGTACTTTGAACAGCAAGGGCTCAATAAAGATATGCGGCATAGGAGGGCATAGAAGTGAACCGAGAAGCTGAGTGGGCAGACCTTAACAGTGCAGTTCCAGTAAATTGCTAAAGGCATTGTGATTTCATAGAAAAGCAAAACTATGTAAATTTACAGAAGAGATCTAAAAGAACATACCTGGGGCGCCTGGGTGGCTCAGTCGGTGAGGCATCCAACTCTTGATTTTGACTGGGGTCGTGATCTGAGAGTCATGGAATAGAGCCCTGGTTGGGGCTCCACACTCAGTGCAGAGTCTGCTTGAGTTTCTCTCCCTCTGCCCCTCCCTCTGCTCTGTTCTCTCTCTCTGTGTCTCTCAAGTAAATAAAACTTTAAAATAAATAAATAAATAAAAGAACATATCCACCATTTTGAATGTGCCATCCCCCCCTTTACCATATAATTGAATTAAGTGCTAACTTAATAGTTGAATATAATTTGGCTGTATTTCTTATTTTTGATCAATAGCACTCAAGTGAGAAGTCTGTGTTCGATTATGTGTACAAATGCATTGAGCATCTACTTATGTTTCAGACACAATGCAAGGAGAAAAAAAGATGAAATTACACAGTATCTGCCTTCAAAGAGATTACAGTCTAGCAAAGGAGGTTGAGTCAATATCCAAGTGATTTTAATACAAAGCAGAGCATGCACGAGCTATAATAAAAGTAAAAATACAAGCTCTGGATGTTAAATGTAAGGGAAGGTCTCTTATGTACGGAAATCAGGAGAGGGTTCCTGGAGAAGGAGGCAGACGAATCAAAAAGCTATTCCTTAGGGGTGAGGGGTGGGCGGATGGGTTAGCCCGGTGATGGGTATTAAGGAGGGCACATACTGAATGGAGCACTGGGTGTTATATGCAAACAGTGAATCATGGAACACTACATCAAAAATTAATGATGTAATGTATGGTGATTAACATAACAATAAAAAGTAAAAAAAAAAACCCTAATGATGTGATGTATGGTGATTTGGTGATTAACATACATAATTAAAAAAAAAAAGCTATTCCTATACACCTTAAAACCTTCTTTGCTGTGGGGAATTTTGAGATAGCTCATGATACTCTGAGCAGAAAGTGACCCAAAACATTTGCTTACTTGTTCACATGGATAGATATGCTGTTTGTTTCTCATTTGTAATAACCATCCTCTGAAATACAGCCCATGCCACTAATCCAGCTATGAATTTCATCCATCACTTTGCCTTTCAATCTGTAGTAAGTCAAATACTTCGAACCCTAGCAGATACCCATATTCAGCTTCAATGGAGCATGCTAAACTAGCAACAGAGTTAATAGTCTCCTACCCTAAGCTAAGCACTTTTTCATTACCTGGTATTTTTTTCTGATAATTTTCTTTGTTGGTGATTAATGAGATCTCAGATTTCCATCTTTTGACTCTGGGTTCTAATCTGATGGTCTATCTGTAGACCCATAGTGAATACACTAGAACTACGTAAGAATCCACATTGCCCAGGATGTTCCTGAGCATGCTCAGAAGGACACTGTAGGCAAACACCTGTGTTAACAGCCAACACTTAAACAGAAATTTTCTGTGTGCCAGGCACTTTTGTAGGTACTATTAGGCTAACTCCACAGTTACTCATTTAAATCTTAGAATTAATTAGTTCTCTCTCTTACAGATGAAGAAACTAAGGCACAGAAAAGTTAAGTAACATTCCTAAGGTCACACAGTTAGTAAGTGGCTGAGTCTGAATTGGAACGAGGCAGCCTGGCTCCAGGGTCTGTGCTCTCAGCTGCTTTCTACTGCCTCAATCACCAGAGCATCACATGTCTTTGCTCTGTGGATAGCCTGTCAACGCCTCCACCTTTAGACAAATGACTGGCTATTGTCTTCCACAGATCTAGCATCTTCTGTTTTAATAAGAAGTTCAGCTTTTTTTTTTTTTTTAAGTTAGCAGATAACTACTGTGCTTATCAGAGAAAATGAGTACTCAGGAAACTGCCAGATTCCTTCCTTCTTGTCTTCCAGAGAAAATACATTTTAGCTTTACTTGTTGTATGAATTTGTGATGGCATAGTGCTAAATAGATACCCTTTAGATGATCTTTAAGGTTATTATTTATGAACCCCAGAGTCCCAATAAGTTAAAAGCTTTTTCTTCAATACATCGCCGGTTTTAACCCTCAGTTGCTTCTTTACTTAGAGGCCACTGCTTGTTGGGAAAGGGTTGTGTTTACAGAGGGATTTCAGCAAGGTTTAGAATACACAGAGAATTGTATTACTTTTAGAATTGTATTACTCTTAATACTAAGAGGTAAATGTATTGTAGAAATTTTTGAATGTGAAATTTTCTCCACAAATGTACAAGAGATTATTGCGTAGATGTAGAGAAGATTGATTTCCCTGCCTTTCACCTCTGGGACTCAATTACATCATCATCTGTAAACATTGCTGGTGTCCACTTTTGACAGAGTACTTTTTTAAGTGCTACTGATGTAAACACAAAGTAACAATTGACCTTGCATCCCAAGACCTTAGCATCTGCGGTAGGATTGGAACCAGATGAAGGAATAGGGCTACTCCAGACACATAATGTCTGCAAACACCCACATGCGCAGAGTTCTTCAGTGAATCTATGATTCGCACAACCATTCAATCAGACAGTCGGTTCGTTTTGGCCCTCTGCTAGCTTCAGAGATGAGGATGCAAAACTGGATAACATTTGGTCCCTGCCTCAAGGAGTTCTACCTACATTTTGGACACAAATATGTCAAAAACTAAACTACTATGTGGGGAAAAAAAACTTGCTACAGAGGAGGGAAAGGCTAAGTACATGAGGGTCAAGGAAGGTTTTCTGGATAGGTAGATGATGCTTGAGCTGAATCTCAAAGAATTAATAAGTATTTTTCGCTAAATAGAGCATTGAGGAAGTCACTCCAGACAGAGGACGCTTCCTGTGTTCCTGCTAGATCTAGAGACAGTAAGGAGAAATGGATGCCTATATTCATCCATTTTCTGTCTGTCTCTGTCTGTCTCTTGTGCATGCACACTCACTTTCACACAGAGAGAGAGAGAGAGAGAGAGATTCACTTCCTTTCCCATATATTAACCCCAAGAGAAACTATAGAAGAGGCTCTTCCCAAATTTCTCCAATCCACTCAAGTTTCTTTTCTTTTCTGGAGCTTATAAAAACATTGGCACTTAATTATTTCCTTATATTCAAATATATACCCAAGGAAATTACATGTTCCTGGAAGGAGGAAACCTTAGGCCCTTTTATATTTTGATAATGCCTAGGATGATGTGACATATATATTTTGTGCATTAAATTTATTGTTGAATTAAATAAATAATAACTACTAAAACTGTTGTTAAGAGCTCTCTACTGAGGATTCACATGAGTACAGCTGAAAATTCTAAGCCACTCCAATGTCTGGGTAATTAAAAATTCTGAACTGACCAAAAAAATCTAAGACTATGAGGCTAGAAACATTTTCATAAGGGCCAAGATATTGTTTATTGTAACTGCCAATGGTAGTGAAATAGTTCTTCGATTAGTCCCTCACTGTAAAAATAAAAGGGTTCTCAGCAACTCCAGCCAGAGTTTCAAAATGGGGTTACAATTCTCTGTGTATTCTAAACGTTGCTGAAATCCCACCTAATGATCTGTTCTGGGTGTGTCACATCACACGTGCTCCATTAACCAGACCACTCACTGACCATGTGACATCTGCTCTTTTCTGCCTCTCTTGCTCTTGCTTATCACCAAAGCTTGAAGCAAGGCCACCAGGACTTACCAAAAGTGCTCTCAGTGCTGTCAGTACGTGCTGAGGGTGCCAAATCTGCTATTAACGACTGCCAAAGCCCGCTTCATAGCTGCAGGTGCCCAGCATGTCAAAGGTACCGATGCTTGTGCTGCTGGCTACAATGCCCAGTATCTTCCCATCCAAAGCACCTTAACCGGTGCCAACAGAATGTTCTGCCAGTGCCACTGAAGCCTGCCAATGTGGGCACCATCACCAAGTGCTGGTGCCCAATGTTGAGGGCACCAATGTCTAAAATATAGCATCATCTCTGCTGGCTGATGAAGTTGCCAGTGCCAATTATGCTGACTCCTTTTGTTCCCGATGTCCCAAAAATGTTTCATGAGGCAACTTTTTTATTGAGGCTTCTTCTTCTTAAGGCTGATCCATGGGAGCTGGGCCAGGGCCTAGTCAGAGCGCCTGATCCTGAAATCCACTCAGAATCGAACATTCCCTATGACACTTGTCTATTGTCCTTTGAATCAAATACATATGCACTGGCTGCCTTCTTTGAGCAGAAGAGTCTTTTGAGGACTCTGAATTCCTCATTGAAAACAGACCCATGCCAGACCAACCCTGCCAGTTAACCATACATTCCCACACATGATAGGTGAATATGGTTCTATGCAAGTTGAAATCCTTGCCACACAGCTGTAGCCATCAAGCTGACAGATTCCCAGTCTGTGTTAGAGAACAAGGAACATTTTATTTTGTGTTTCAGAAAATCATCCAGAATCTGACCCCTTCTCACCACCTCTACTACTCTAGCACCCTGTCCAACTCATTAGCCTCTTTCTCCTGGATTATTACTTCTGCAGCCTCTGTGCAGGTCTCCCTCCTCCTAACTCTTGCCTCCTCCCTAGGAGCTATTCTGCAGTGACGCCACTGCAACGTAAGCTAAACCGTGTCACGCTTCTGCTCAAATTCTCACACCAGCTCCCTGTTTCTCTCCAAATGAAAGCCAAAGCCTTCCAAGACCTTCAGAGCTTTACCTTCTCTGGCCCCTGACTACCTCTCTGACCTGCTCCCCACCCCTCTCTTCCTGCACATGCTGCTCTAACCCCTTTGGTTTCCTTGTTATTCCTTGAGGACACACCAGACTCACTCCTTCCTGAGGGCCTTTGCCTCTCCTGGTCCTGCTACTTGGTTGGAATCTTCTCCCCCAGATTGCCAAGATTGCCGGCACAGCCACTTTACTGCCCATAAGTCTCCATTCAAATCTTGCCTTGTGAATGAAGCTTCCCCTAACCACCCTGTTTGCCCTGCACAGACCCAGCTACTCCACAGACACTCTCTAGCACATCCACTTTCATGCTCTACTTTCTCCTTTTTTCACAACACATCACTTTCTGACATAATTTCCTTATTTACTATGTGTGTTAATTACTATCTGTCTCCCCCACTAGAAGGTAAGCTCCTTAAGGACTGGCACTTTTACATGTTTTTTGACTGATGCATCCAGAAGAGTACATAGAATATAGTAGGCATGATGTAAGTATTTGAGTGAATAAATGAATGAGTAGATGAGTGGATGGATGGATAGAGGGATGGACGGATAGATGAATATGTGGTAGGTCTCCAATTTTGTAATTCCTATACTAATTTTTGGCCACCATCTGAATGATATCCTTTGTCCTTCCCTACCCGGGCAGAACGGAAGTTACTCATTTGTATACTGCTAACTTTGGTTTTATGGTACATTTATCTGTTTGAAGTACTTCAGTGGGTGATGTTGATTATGCACATGCCTGGAGGCTCTGAGAAAGGACATGGTTTTTAAATATCAAATAAATGGAATTGGCATTCAGAACATTCATTATTTTCTGAAGACTCAAGTTTGGGGAATTTTTTTGTTGCGACTAATAACATGCAAACAATTTTCCTGATTGATAGTAGCATTTAAAATGTCTGTTTTAAGTGTGCTACATAACCATTGAATATCTACATGAGTGTCAGCAGATAGGTGCTGTCAGTGGGAAGAAGAAAAGTGATTCTGTATCTTTTTCTAAATATAATTCATATCACTGGTAGAGCTTGAAAATGTGAATGTGGTGAGCATTGTTCAGCACCTTATTCTAGTTGCAGAAAATCCCCTTCATCTTTAATCTGAGCTCGTGTTTTGTGAAAGAGCTTTGCAGCAAGGAACCACATCAAAATAAATAGTTGTATTTAACAAAAGGATCTAGGGTCAACATTATCGCAACAAGGATTTTACAAGTGAAAAGATGGTAAAAACATGTCCTTTTACTGAATTAAAAGAAAAATGTTTCACCAAAAACTTCAGAGTGAAGTACAACAAAACCATTCAATAATATCATTCGACTCCAGTGACCATGTTCACGTGTGTACTGAACAGTGGTTCTCCTGATCTCTTTACCACGACCCCACAGGTCTTATCTGGCAGGTAACTGCCCGGTTCTCGGTGACGCCGTTAATGGCAGTCACTCTGTGCGTGCCTAAGAGGAAGCGGAAAAGACGCGGGTCTGACTGGCGGTCCACTCACACTGCTTGCAAAGCGATAAAGCGACGGCTGTGTTGTTGTTGCCATTGTTGTCATTTTTTTTTTTCCTACCATGATTTTTAGAGCTTGTCTGTTTTGGCAGCTTCACTCCTTTAACTTGTGGTCAGTCCAGTGCCTTTGATCAAAAGGGGTGCCCCCTAACCCTGATGGCTGGAGGCTGGACTGGTCTGGCTAGTGCTTCTACTTGGTTCACCAGCCTGCTCTTCTGTGCTCCTGGAAGGCAATCACCCCTGTGTCTTAAAAACATTACTTATTTATGCACCCTTTGTTGTCCATTGCTTCACTTGCAGTTTACTCCATGGTTTAAGGCTTGTCAAAAGAAGGGAAACGTCAGGGCCTCTCTGGGCTAGACTTCAGTTTGTCTCTTTTATTCATGAAATAGGAATCACAGGGCATTAAGAGACGGTGCCCAGTCCAAAGCACTTTACCCCAAAATGTAGTACAGAGTAATATCCAGCTATGACTCCCTCCCTGCTCCTGCCCTATGCCTAAAGCTGGGAGTCTTCAGTGTCTGAACACTCAAGAGACCCCCTGTCGGCAAGGTTCAGTTGCTGGCGGGGAAAAAATACAGACGTTACCATTATCTGCAATTGTACGTCCATAATGACATCCAAACACAATTCGCTTAGGAAGCTCTGAGGGTTTAAGTTTCTTCCTATTCTTTTATAGAAATTGTATCCATAACAGAGTATGATTATAAGCAAAGGGACTTCGAGCAAGCGATCTGTACATGTGCATGTCTCCCTCCCCCGCCTCATATGTACAACCAGAGACCTATCACACCTCATTTCCTAACAATAGTCACAGTGTATCAATCCCTTCAGTTCCCACAGAAGGAATCTCATTATATGGGGTACCCAGAGTCTCAGGCTCTGTAAAGGGTATTTTCCCGAAGATCACCTAAAACCCCTCACAAATGACATAATGCATGTGAGATCACTTTGGGATCTTCAAAGCCTCATGTGATTGTTAGGTGACATTCTTATCATTAATAGTCCTATCCTTTCTGTAGACGTGTCTCTCCCAGCCAAGTTGCACTACAATAGCACTTAGATGGTGATGGATAGACTTTTTTCCGGGGCCCCATGGTCAGTGGATCTACCTTTCTCTTTCATGTTCAGTCAGTCTTTTAAGAGCCACTGATGAAACAGCATAGTGATGTCTAAGCCCAGGTCTCAAAGCCTATAGGAGATCTGATCCTCACACTACTCAATAGACCTGCATTTGGACTTGGCAGCACACTGCCTGCCAGCACTGCTTGCCCTGGTTTATTTTCAGGGCTGCTATTAGTCCGAGTCTTGGGTAGCAGCAGGACAAAGCAGAAGAGGCTAGAACAAGGAGCAGGAATAGAGGGAGGCACCTGATGATATCAGCTGTCTGTATTACAAAAGTCGTATCAGGGAGTCTGAGAGTACAAAGTACATCCAGTGGGAAGAGAGAAGCCACGGTCCATTGCAGCTTCATAGGCAAGTTTAAGTCTCTGAGCCCGGTGCATTAGGGCTGTTGCAATCAGTAGGTTTACATAAATGATAGTCAGGTTTGTGTGTTTGTACCCAGGGATAGCTGCCCTTGCCCACATGAGGACCTTTACCAGTACTTCACATACGAGGATCCAGCTCTCACCGAGTCCAAGGCAGGTAGCTTCTAGACCCTTACAACCGTCTTAACACAAAGATTATCAACCGCAAAGTTACTCCAACTATGCCTCTCATGCTATAATTTCCAAGAAAGGCCAGCAAAATCCCAAACACAAAAGGCAAAACCCTCTACCTCATCTCAATCTCCATAGCACCCTTGGACTCTTTTATTTATTTATTTATTTTGTTAAAGATCCTATTCATCCATTTGGCAGAAAGAGACACAGCGAGAGAGGAAACACAAGCAGGGGGAGTGGGAGAGGGAGAAGCAGGCTTCCCGAGGAGTAGGGAGCCAGATGTGGGGCTGAATCCCAGGACCCTGGGGTTATGACCCGAGCCCAAGGCAGACACCCAATGACTGAGTGGTGCCCCACACCCTTGGACTCTTATTCCCTTATATTTCAGACCTTCCTCAGCCCTGAGTCCTCAGTTCTCATTCCTCCCCATGCCTTTTCCTTATACTTTCTAAAACCTTCCATCTCTCTCCTCCTCTTCCCATGCAGACTCCTTAAAAGAATAGCTCTGATCGCAATTTCTGCTTTCTCATCTCTAACTTACACCTCAACCCAGGGCAGCCTTGCCTCCGGGCTCTTTTTCATAAAATCCTGGTGACCTGTCTGCCAGATCCCATGAACGCTTCTCCTTCCTCATCTTAGTAGACCTCTCTGCAACATTCCATCACTGCTAACTACACCCTCTTTGAAGCTAAGTTTCCCGCACTTCCCTTCTTGTCTTGACTATTGCTTTTTTGGTCTCCCGGGTATGATTCTTACCTTTCACTTTGAAAGTGTTGGTTTGTCCTCACACCACTTCTCTTCCCGCGGTACATAACCTCCGCAGTCTCATCCATGCATGATTTCAGCTCCCACTGATGATAAAAATAACTAAGATTTATTGAGTGCTTCTGTGTGCCAAGTACTATGCATTGTTTCACTGCGTGCCTACAGGTTCCCCCAGAGGTAGACATTCTTATCGCTCACATGACTAACCAGAAGATGGACGCTGAGGAAGACTGAGTAGTTTACTCAAGGTCATACAGCTGATAAGTGGAGGAGCCAAGACTCCCACCTGTCCTGCGAATGATGCCCAAGGTTACATGTCTCCTCGGATTTCTCCCCCAAATTTAAAGTGCAGTTCCACAGCATCTTTAATTTCTCATGTCTCAAAATTATTCGTGTCCTCTCAGTCTATTTTCTCTTCTTTCTCCACTAGTAACACCACCATGTACCTGGGTACAAGGACTCAAAGCCAGAAACTTGAGGTTTTCCCATGATTTCCCCCTCTTATATCTTGCGTAGTTACCACAAAGGGATGCTAGTGTGATTGACAGAAAGATGCCAACAAACGCAGTTAAAGGAAATGAGGTTTCTTTGAATGGCAAGGGCTGTGAAAATTAATGACTTCACAAAACAAGAGACAATGTGACGTACTGTCAAGTGGAAGCATAGACTTCCTTAAATGTTATGTATGAAATTACCTTATTTTCAATTCTGTTTGTATTAGAGGAAAGGCGAAGCTGCTAGAATAGAAACCTCCATAATGTAGTGGTTTAAAGAATAGAACATATACTTCTCCCACGTAACAGTCTTGAAGTACGCAGTCCAGGTTTACAAATTGGCTCTGCTCTCTGCGATTCTGGAAGGACCCGGGACCCTCCATCTGTCGCTCTGTCATCCTCTAACGCACTGCTACTCAAAGCATGGTCCACGGACTGACAGCATTAGCATTACCAGGAAGCTTGTTAGAAATGCAGAATCTCAAATTCTCCCTGCAGCCTATTGAATTAGAACCTGCATGTTAACAAGATTTCCCATGTGATTCTTTTGTACATTCAGGTTTGAGAAGCATTTCCCAAACTCTAGGTTATTATTTTGCCAGTGTAGTCAAAGCTGGGCTGTAGGCACTGATGTTCCAGCTCATGAGGATGGAAAAAAAAAAAAAGCAATTCTAGAGCAAGGAACCTGTCTTTTAGGTTGAAGGTGACCTGGAGGTTACATGCATCACTTTCACTAGCTTCCCACAGGCTCAAATATATTCTCATAGAAACAACCAGAAGCAAAGCTGGTGTTATTTATTTATTTTTTTTTGGATATTTATTTACTCATTTGGTGTATCTTGTCTGTAGTAAGCCTCATTACTGTGGAAGAGGAGGGAACAGATTTTAGTGGACAACAAGGGATCTCTGTTTCAATTTGGTAACAATTTTCAGACATAAAAATATCTAATTTGTTATTGACTTCCGGGCTTCCTTATTCTCTTTTTTTTTTTTTTTTTTAAGATTTTATTTATTTATTTGAGAGAGAGAGTGAGAGAGAGAAAGAGCACAAGAGGGGGGAGCGGGAGAGGGAGAAGCAGACTCCCCGCTGAGCAGGTAGCCCGATGCGGGACTCGATCCTGGGACTCCAGGATCATGACCTGAGCCGAAGGCAGTCGCTTAACCAACTGAGCCACCCAGGCGCCCGGGCTTCCTTATTCTCTTGATCTAATTACCATGCCAATATCGTAATGCTGACTTAACAACTTCTTGTATTCAGGACTATTGTTTTAGAGAGTGGGGAGGGGCAGTGGGAGTGGGAGAGAATCTTAAGCAGGCTCCATTCCCAGCACTAAGCCCAATGCGGGGCTTAATCTCACCACCCTGAGATCATGACCTGAGCCAACGAAATCAAGTCAGATGCTTAACTGAGCCATCTCAGCACCCCAGAAATTTTTATGTAATCCCAAATCTATTATAATACAATATCTTTCCCTCTTTTTATTTCCTTTTCCTATTTTTATTGCCTTCTTGCTACAGCTTTCATCCTGTGGCTCCATCAGTTTGTAAAATACTATCCTTGTCTGAACAGACAAAGCTGGTTTCAGGCAGAGAGGAGGAATCACAGGCAACACATATGTGTCCATAGAAATATGACAAATCCAGAATATTTCAAATAAAACTAAGAAATTAAGAGGAAATAGAACTGTAGTGGTGGTGTAATCTTACAAAAATCTTCTAAATCAATGGTTTTCAAACATTTCTTTTTAAAGCAGAGAGAGCTCTTCTTCCTCTTCTTACCTGTATAAAACACTTAAAATATGGGTTACCCTGACAGAGGTAGACTAGGCAGTCCCAGAGCCTCACCTGTTCAGCTGGCCCCTAATTGGCTCCCTTAACACCCCAGATTCCACAGAGCACACTGCCCTGGGTCAATAATCTCTGCACGCCAGGTAGCCTGTGATGTGATCAGCATGCCCTCTCTGAGGCCAGATTTGCTTTAAGAGGCTCCTAGAGGAAAGTCAGTGCAGAATAACATACGCATTTGGGCAGAATAACAAAACACTGAGAGCAACAAGGAAGGTATTTAGTAAAACATATCAACGTATCCCAATTTTTTTGAGACTAAAGCTTCTTTCACTGCTAACTCCAGCTTGGGTTTTCCCCACACTTTGGGATTCAACAAGTTGAATCAGATCAGCTTGTTGTGAAGCTCTGTTAGGAATGCCTAACGCCTGCCCACCGCTCTGCCTCTCAGACTATAGACTGTGCCTGACTCCCATTCATGCTCGGCGGTACTGCAGGCCCGGCAGCCCCTGCTACTCTCTGTCTAGCTCTGTTCTGCAGGTGTTCCTACTGGAAAAGAGTCTCAGCGTTAGTAATTTGAGAAAGCAGTCGCAGTGCTCCTTGTGGATGCTGCTGACAACTCATGAAAGAAGTGTGGATGCCGTCTGAACTTCAGCCTAAATGTCCTTGTTGTCCTTTTTTTTTTTTTTTTTTTTTAAGTTTTGCCTTTGGGCTTCTTTTTTCTTTACTGGATAAGTAAATCTGACACTAATTTGATATTAATTTACAAAAGATAGAATTGCAAGATGTAGGAATTATGAAGCAACTTTGAGATCATTGGCCCAACACCATCATTTTACAGATGAGAACACTGAAGCTTGGAGAGGTGAGGTAACTTGCCCATCGTTACACAGCTTGTTAACAGTAGAGCCAAGATGCTGGTTTATAGAAACAAAGCCCAGTGCATTTCGTAACACAGCATACTACCTGGAATTGGTTCTTGGTATGTAATCATTTTAAATAGTTGTACAACATTAATATTAGGTATAAAAATAGGCTTCATCTTCATAAGATGTAGCACAAAATACAAATGTCCTTTATAAGTGGACACCGTGCCACTGAATTTGTCACTTTATCTTCATGTGTTCATTAAATCACTTAATTTAATAAACATTCGGCAAATGCCTGCAATGTATGGGATGCTTCACTGGGACCTAAGAGACAAAGATGGCTAAGACCTTGTTTCTTCACTAAAAGGGTGAGAGTCTAATGAAGAAGACAGATACTCACATCTCTAGCTATAACAGAATTATATGCAAATTACCACAAAAATCTAGGAGAAGGTATGATTAATTTTGACTTGGGAGTAAGGGTAGCATTGGAGAAGGCTTCACAGAACAGGCAATATTTAAAAAGGGCCTTTTAAGAAAGGATAGAATTTCAACAAGAGAACAGAGGAGAAACAGTATTCTTGGCAGAGGGAATGGCCGGAGCAAAGGTACGGAGTTATACTAGTTATAAAATGGATATGCCCTCCAAAATTATACTTCTAAAATAAAGAATTACTTAGTTTAGGGTTAGCAAGGATGTAGGACATAGGTGTTTACTAGATAACAGCCAGAAAGCTTGGGAAGGATGTTGATGTTAGCTTAGCTCAGCATCCCTAGTCTTTCTCAGTCTCATGGAGATGACTTTGGACTCATAAAGAGTTTGGGTTATTTTATGTGTCAACCTGGCTAGGCCATAATACCCAGATATTCTGTCAAACTCCAGTCTAGGATGTCACCATGAAGGTATTTTTTTAGATGAAATTAACATTTAAATCAGCAACCTCTGAGTAAAGCAGACTGGGTAAAGCAGTAAAGCCCTCCATTATATGGATGGACTCCATCCAATCAGTTGAAGGCCTTATAAGAACAAGACTGAGGTCCTCCATGAATAAGAGGGAATTCTGCTTCCAGACCGCTCTCAGGCTTGAGCTGCAACATCAGCTTTTTCCTGCATCTCCAGCCAGCCAGCCTGCCCTGAAGATTTTGGACTTGCAAGATTTCAGACTTGTGTATGTGTGTATACACATCCCATTAGCTCTATTTCTCTGGAGAACCCTAACTAATATAAATACCAAGGGTTTTGAAATAAAGAGTGACTGTATTAGTCAGTTTTCCCCTATATGTCAAAATTTCAGTGGTTCATAGCAACAAAAAATATACATATTTATTCTTCTTACTCATGGGTTTGTGGGACAGCTGTAGTTCATCTAACTTAAGCTGGACTTGCCCAAATTCCACTGAGCCAGGGTAGACTCCAAGGTTTTACATTTAGGTTTGCTCCACAAGTCTTCATCTTTCTCCTGGGACCAGCAGTTGTGTGATGATTCAGCCACTTGTTATTCTTGTAATAGAGCATAAGAACACAAAGGATGAGTAGATCACAGGAGTGGAGAGGCCTCATCTATAAATTGCCCACTGACACTTCTACCTGTACCATAGGCCAAGCAAGTACATGGCCAACATCAATGGGATGAAGAAGTAACTCAATCACAGTGGGATACAATGCAGATCCCTTGGCAAAGAGCACAGAAGCATAATTCTAATACAGGAAGAAAGTGAAGAGCTGGAAACAATTCAATCTACTTGAGTGATCTTGTTAGATATATTTCTGAAAAGTAGCTGTCAGCTGGGGTGGGGGTGGTATAAATAACTTAACAGACATAAACCCTTTTTAAAATAAGATGGAAAAGGAAGGAAGTGAGGGAAAGAGAAAGGGATGAGAGAGGAAAGAAGAATCTTGATTGGAAGTTGAAAAGATTAGCAGCCAAAGGACTCAATATTATGCAATTTCTAAATAAGCATGGGCAAAACAAACAAACAAACAAATAAATAAAAATAAATAAGCATGAGCCTAATTTAGAGCAGTGATAAGGGAAGAAAACTTAGAGTTATTAAAGACCTGTTATATTCAAAGTCCTGTGCTAGGCAATCATATAATGTTTACACTTGGCGTAGATACTATTGTCAGATTCCAAAGTCCATTTTGGAAGCAAGGAACTGAAAACAAATTTATGAGACTTGTTGGCCTAATTAAATATGACAGTAAAACAGAAAGAGGAAAGTAAGATGACTTATCAAGTAAGCATCTACTTGGGCAATAGTGTGATGCTTCCCCACTAACTGAGATCAGAAACACAGAAGGAGGGCCAGTTTGTGAGCTGAAGGAGATAAAGTTTTGGCTCGTGTTGTGTGATAGCTGTATGGGCCATCTTTGTGAGGTATCCTACAGATGTTTGGACATTTGTATCTTGAAGCTCAAGAAGAGAAGCTAATCCTGGAAAAACACTACAGAAATAAAGGCAAAAGCTTTAGAAGCATGGAAAATAATATGAGCAAAGATACAATAGTGTGTTGCACACACAATTCATGTTCATGGCATGGCTAGCAGCTTAACAGACTGTTTAGACATGCACTTGTGTCTAATCGTATGTACTAGGGTACACATGGCAGAGTAGTAGAGGGTGAAGTTGGAAAGATAAGTTTATACCTGATCTCCATTGCCCTAGAATTCTGGAATAGGCCATTTTCATTTTTTTTTTTTCACTTTTATCAAGAAGGAGTCACTATAGGGTTTTGTGCCAGTGTTGACTTAAAAGTCTGGCTTTTGGGAATACTGATGCAGCAGCATCATAGAAGCTGGACCAAAGGTGGGAGGCCAAGTGGAAGGCTATTGCGTTAGTTTTCGTAAGCACTAACAAGAACCCGAAGAGGGCAGTGGCAGTAAGAACAGAAATGAAGGAACAGATGGAAGAATTGCTTCAAAAGAAATTATTGTGCAGCACAGTAACCATTCTGCATATCATTAAATACGTGTAAGTTAATTTTGTAACTTCATTTGGCTCTAATGCTTTCCTCTGCTCAGGTATGCAGAGCCTTCATAATTTATTGGTCATCTGTTTGCATAGTTTTTAATTAAGAGTTACAATTTCCTTGAGGAAGAGACTCAGACTGTTTTGTTCTATACTGCTTCACAACATTCAGAACAGGCACTGACTAAATATTTATTGAGTGAGTGGCTGGATGAACCCTCCCCGGCACACGTCAGTGTGTTCATTTCCAGGTTCTCTCCACTCTTGCTGCCTACCTTGTCCCCATCTCTCATCCTCCCACCAAATATGTTCCTCCCTCTCACCTCCTCAAGGTTGCTCACGAAGAACTTGCCTCACAGGAGGAACCACATTACTGAGAGTCTGCATTCAGTCAGATACTGATGTGCCTTTTTTCCGATCCTGCCTTCAAGCAAGCTCAACTGCTTCTCTCTTTAGTATTTTTAATGTCATTCAGACATAACCAATAACTTTCCAGTCATGTAAAATATTGAAAACTCACTTCCAATCCATGTAAGCCTCTAATTTTATGCACTTCATCCCTCCCCCACCACTGCTCCCCAAGTTTAGGCTTCCCCCAAGGGACTGGCATCTCTCTTTTCTGATTCCAAATTTCCTGCCACTGGAGGAAGAAGGAGGGGTTGGAAGGAAAAACAAACTTTTTTCTACTAATTGGGTTTGCTTTGCAGAGTTCTGGCTGGTGTCCCCATCCCTGCTCATCACTGGCTAACTGGGACCAGCAGCCAACATCTGCATGGCAGGTGGCCAGGGATTGCTCTGTGTGTGTGCATGCGTGTGCGCTTTGGGTGAGCTCTGGGGACCCCAGTGCAGAGTTCTCTGGTAGGGGACATCTGACTCTACCCCAGATTGATTCAAGGCTCCATAAGCTCATCCCCAGGATCTGCCGCTGGGGTGGTCAGGTTCTGGAGGGCTAACAGTAAAACCTTGCCAAGCTGTTAATTTCAACTCCAGTGAGCTTCTCTTCCTTCCTTCTTGCCCTTTCTCCCGTTATTTCTTTCTGTCAGCTGAGGCAGTCAAGGAGTTTCCAGGGCTGCAGGGATTAGTCAGGATAGTAGCATTGGTTCAACCATCTCTTCATAAGTCCTGGAGAAAGTCCCTAGCCCCGATATTTTTATAACTCTATGGTATATGTAGGTACTTAGTACCTTTGTGCCTCTGCTTTGGATCCTAATCTCCAATTTTACGCAAACAACATTCAGTTATTTGCAACTGCCACTAAACTTCATTTTACAAACTCTGAGTTGTCGTTTACATTTGTAGCTATTGCAGAATAAATATTGTGTTAACTGTTACTGAACAAATGTTCAGTGAGTAGCTAAAATGGGTCAGTCCAAGTACAAGTGACATACAAAAGTTTGATGCTGTTCAGACTCTGATGCAAATGATGAATTATACTGTAACTCCCAATAGAAGACTTTTAAACCTCAAAGTGTAAAATAGATTGGGGAGTGGAACAATAGGAAAGAGGAGAGGAGGAAAGGTAATTTAAAAATGAAGGAGTAAATATAATCCCAGAAGAAGAAAAGGGAGATAAAAGGGCAGAAGAAATACTTAAAAATATAATTGCCTTGACCTTTGATTAAGCCTGTCCAGGAGGGAAAAAAAAAAAAAAAAAAAACAGCTACAAATTCTATTTTGGGGACATGTGGGGAATTTACATATGGACTGTATATTAGGTAATATAATTGGATCAATGTTAGATTTATTGAGTGTGCTGTTTCTGTGGCTATGTAGGAGAATGTCGTTGCTCTTAGAAGATGCATGCTGAAACACCAAGGGGTGAAGTTTCATCATGTCTGCTAAAGGTTCAGGGGAAAAAACTGTCTTCCCAGTGGTTCACCTAAAATAAAACGTGTGTTGTGTGCATGTGAATGAGGAAGTGGGTATAGAGAAAAAGGTAGAAACCCAATGTGGCCAAATGTTAACCTTGGGTGAATCTGGGTCCAGGGTCTTCTGGAAGACATGGACATGCTCCTCCCAGCTCTCTCTTCAAGGAAGGAGAGTAGTCAGCAGACAGCCTCCAGCTGTCAGCACCTGCAGAGTCTGCCTCTGCTGCCTAGGGCGGCCCCACTAGAGTCCTGCTTTTCCCATGGCAGCCACATGCAGTGACAAAGAGTGTGGGGCACAAAGGGCCAGTCATGCTGCCAGCAGGGGACCTCTAGGAGCATGACCTGTGCTAGAGCTCCCCACTGGGTTCAGAGAGGCTTCGTCAGGACCCATCACAGTCCGACTCCTCTTCTGTCCGACCCTCCTTCTCGTCCCTCCTTGCGTAGGTGTTGATCCCTAACGAACACCTCAAATCCAAAACAAACAAACAAATGCAAGAGTAAGAAGAACCTCCAAAATGAGAACGCTGCATAGTGACAGAAAGCCTACCATGTTTAGGATTAAAATCTGAATCCCTGACAGCCAGACTAATCTTTTCTCCACACAAATCAGAGTCATCTAGATTTCCATTAATATTTATCTCCTTGAATCTGAAGGAAGAGGGAAACCTATGTATTTTGCCCAGTTTTGCTTTTCCCATCCTGAATTGCAACATCAGGTTGGTGAGGTGCCAGTTGTCCGTAACAACGGAAGTATTAGATCCGCGGTGTGACATGCAGAGCAACGCAAGTCCTCAAAGTGACTTACTTCAAAAGCCAAGAACCAGAAATTCAACCAAAATTTCAAATAAAAGCTAAAAAGACTAGAATAATCACACAAAATTTTAAACCCAGAAGTTTCTCTTGCTTAAATTACTTTCACACTCCAATTTAAACTCAGAAACGTTATGCTGTCACACTTCTTTGTTCTCCCAAAGAAAAAAAAATCTGTATATAGCTGACAAAAAATAGGAACCTGTCTGCCAGCAAGTTCTCTATTCATGTCTAACATACTGTAGAGTCTATGCAGAACACATGGTCTTTAAACACCAAAAAGCCTCTTCTTTCCTGGCTTAACACTGCAGTATGTTTCTCCAGCATGTTTGCACTACCTACATGTCTTGCATAAGCATGCATTCCTTTGGATGTTTGAGTCGTGCAGTATTTTCACATGCTTTGATGTTGCACATATGAGAATTATCATCTACATTTTGGAAGTACAGTTCCTTGTGCCTTCAGCATTGAATTTAATACTGCTCAACTGCCATGATTTTAAGTTTCATCCAACAGAATGTCAATAATGTCTATGAACAGAAGTTTGACATATTTCGTTTTCTCAAATATGGAGTTGGTGCAGCAGCTAAGTTAGAAATTTCTGGGTGCACTTTTGAAAACTAATTCAGCGTGAAAATTATTAGTGACTTAGAATTGTGCATAAAGTATTTTGGTTTTCCTTATTTTCTTATCCACAAAGATCTGTTGCTTCAAATCGGATAAGTTTCCAAGTGGCAAGATCCATCCTGTTTGTCGGAACTCAAAGTAATCCTCATCCTAATGTGGTGTTCTTTATTACAGATGAGACCCATTGGCCACGATGGCTATCATCCCACTTCTGTCGCTGAGTGGCTGGATTCCATTGAACTAGGTGACTACACCAAAGCCTTTCTAATTAATGGCTACACATCGATGGACCTGTTGAAAAAAATCTGGGAGGTTGAACTTATTAACGTAAGTTGGTCTCTTAAAGATACCTTACCCGTTCAACCCTTGGTAAATGAAATTCCTGTTGTAGGTAGGTAATATTTTCTTTCTTTGTTACTATATGGACATCCATCAGGAATTTACAGATATGCCTTCTGCTTTAAATATACGTCTGTCTTGTTTCCAGTCAAGCTCCACAGTCATTGTCTTTTAAAGTTTGGATGCGGGAAACTAGGAGGACTCTCAGGGTGTTTTGCGTTATCCGAGAAAAACTTCCCAAGCATTTTGAGGCTTTCCATTTTAGAAAATTTAGTCAGCTCAGGATATGGACATGATAACAAATAGGCTCCCATCCTGATCTTGCTCATATTCACTTAAAGATTAGAGTTCTCATTTTTAGTTTCCTATCTCTATTATGTTTCCCTGTCTCTATTCCTTGGCTGCATATATAAACCCCATTCTTGAAGACACTGCATTTGTTTTATTAAGTAGGCTGCTATAATATCAAAATTTTATTATCCAGAGTTTATATCTAATCTTAAGTTGTCTCTGTTTTATTTATATACTTGGCATAGATTTTCTATAAAAACTGGCCAACTTATGTTGCCGTGTATTCAGGCCCAAAGAGATCAACTAGATCTGCGTAAATGGTTTTAATACTGATACTTTACTTATTTCATTTTTACTGCTCGTTTATGTCCAATGGCATCAAGGAATGAAAGAATGAAGAGGTAACATGTAATTATCATGCCTTCACCTTCTATTTGGCATCCTGAACATTTCTTTTCCAAAATGAGTGAAAATCATTTAATCTTTTAGAGAATTTCTTAGATTTGAATTTTATATTCTAAAACTTTAAGAAACACTCATAACCTGAAAGATAAAGCAAATAAATTTCTGCCGGTTCAAAAGAGATTCATTCTACTCTCTATGCCACTTTCTCTCCACAAGTCCAGTCGCTGCATATTGCATGCCATTAATTATTTTAAATTATTTTTATTAGTAGTAACTAATTATTCTTTGCTTTTAAAGGTCTGTCTTAAAAATAATATCTTTTCTAGAACATCTCATAAAAACTGTCCTTCGATCTAAAAATCACAGTAAATGGACTAATTCTTGGCCCCTTCTTCTAATTTGCTGGCCCCTTCTTCTAATTTGCTTTCTGTCCTTACTCCCTCACAAAAGCTATCATTATTTCAGCAGAAACTCACTGTCTGACTGAAAGCCTCTGATTAATTTTGTTCTTAGCCTGTGTGGCAACACAGCAGAACTCACAGAGAGTGTGTTGCATTCTGGTTGCATCCAGGAGATTTCAGTTCTCCACCAAGAATCCAGGACTCATCCGATGGCTACGGTTAGCCATTTGTTAAAGGGGGACCTTCCATAGATCAAACAAACATGTTTCCAATTAAGCGACATTCTAGTCAATTATACAACTTGACAAATATCTCTGCATAAAGTCTTCCAAATAATATTGTTCCCCACTGAAGAACAAATACTTAGACAGCATGAGTCACTCACTTCATGGGCATTGGCAGTAATCCCTCATTGAAAAAGAAGGGATGCCAATAGAACTCTATGATAAAATGTTTTCTTTGAAGCAAGGCTCATCGAAGCAGGACTAGAAGTCTCTCAAAATCCAAAAGCTGGGACTAACATTGA
Organism: Phoca vitulina; assembly: GCF_004348235.1. Lineage (NCBI taxonomy): Eukaryota > Metazoa > Chordata > Mammalia > Carnivora > Phocidae > Phoca > Phoca vitulina. The sequence goes on along the minus strand of NW_022589722.1, from coordinate 12,944,912 downwards.
AGGTGTGAGCTTGGGCCCACACTCTTCCCAGTGCTGGGGGGACAAGCAGCCTAGGAATCCCTGTTCAGTCACTGTGTCCCTTGTGGATGACTGCATTGACTTTGGTCAGGGAGACTCTGAGGGCCCAGGTTTAATGCCAGGGCTCAGGGACTGATCTACCACCACCCACAGACCAACTAGGCTTGAGTTGGGACAGAAGAATAGCCTTTTCCATCCATACAGACTCGAAGCATTTTCCCTTTAGCTCCATGTGCTGTAATACAATCTGTCTTCAGTCCTGTGAGAAGTAGCTTGTCACAAGCATTGTTATCAGAACTAGAAAACACAGTCACTGTGTCTGAGATCTTGAGGCCAATTCCTCTGGGCGGAGTACATCTGCATCTAATATCAACCCAGTGTATTTTCCTTAAGCTGATAGAATTTAAAGTTTGTGACATCTTTATGGGCAAGTTCACACTCTTGAAGAGGCTTTTCGAGTCATTTAATTCCATAGGTTTATTTATTATAAACAAAAATCGATCTGTACCCTTAGACTTGGAAATCAGAGAACAAAATTTTTATGCCCACCAGAACTCTGCTACAAGGGTGATGCCTTTGATGGTTCTGGGTTGTTTGGTTTTAAAATGAAAGAAAGGCACAAATGTGTGCCTTCTGGCTTACAAAGCTTTAGGCTAGTCTCAAATTCAAGGCTTTAATTCATCCCAACTAATGAGAGAAGACGTCCAAATATGAAATAATCTCATATATAATATATGGGCCCAGCAATTCTATATTAAGTACCCATAATTTGTTGTTTTCTGGCCTGAAGGGAATGTGCAGTCACTTTGATTTAGAGCAAAGCTTCTTAGAGAAATTCACATCCTGAATCTTTGTAATGAGTGGCTTATTTTAAGGAAGCCGTTTGGCTTCGGTAACTGTTGTTCTATGTAAAGTGAAGAGAAAAGTGCAAGGTGGGGGGCTGTCTTTGATACTGGGGGCTGCTGGTGGAGGGGAGGAGAGCAGAGGGTGAGGAGGCTGGCTGTTGCTGTAATTACAAGTACGTTTAGCATCATTAAATAGTATTGAGTAAGCCTCTAATTTCACATGGTATTTTGCTTGATATTTGAAAATAGTAACACATTCTCATTGGGTATAAGTTTATTCAAAGTATTTTCATGAAGAAATGAAAACTATACAAAATTGTGATTTGAAAAGTACAAATACATTTGAAATTATAATCTTTCAAAAATACCTCAAAGATCTTTTTGTGTGTGTGTGTGTGTGTGTGTGAAGTGCATTATTACCATTGAAAAACAAGGTTATTTGAATAACCTAATGAAGATTTTGGTCACAAAACTACCCAAAGTATAGTATAGGGATGAGGGAGATTAATAGAAATCTCATTTCTTAATATCAGCATTCTCAGCAGTGGAAATCAAGCAGAAAGAAACTTTTAAGACATAGGTTTTACAGGCCCATGTGTGTCTAGACTTAAAGAATTTAGATGCCAATAATTGTTCCTTTTATTCCCTAATCCACGCTTCATACGCAGAAGCTCTTTTATTAATAGCTTTGTTTTGCTTGTGTCTGCTACTATCATTAATAACATCATTAATACTATTCTTACTTTTGTATTGATATTTTAGTGTTATGTGAATATATTGAGAGAGATTGTCAGGCAAATTGTTCCCTGTGCAGATGCTAGCTGGATAAACCTCTCGCTTGAATTATAGTCCTCTCCAAAGGCTTGTTGAGAGAGCTAAAGACTAGTTAACAGTGCATTAGTGCATGAATTTTCTTTACTCATAAGTTTACTCAGGCCTTGTACAAGGTATTACCAAGTTTACAGAGCAGTTCCTACTGCTATTGATAACCTCAAGCAAAAAAGTATGGCAATTAATAATTATTATTAATATTTAATAATTTATTTTACCACTGAGTACCTACCAAGGGGATTTTGGTTAGATGAGATAAATTTGAACACTGTCCAGTTTCTTAATGTGTAAATCTTAGTGCAGAATATGTCATAAATTTCTTCCCAGTGGCTTTACCATTATTTACTGAGGAAATAATTCTAGTCAATGCTTATGATATCCTACAATACTGATAATGATAAAAGTACCCACCAAGGTGTGCCTGGGTGGTGTAGTCAGTTAAGCGTCTGACTCTCATTTCGGCTCAGGTTGTGATCTCAGGGTTGTGAGATCTAGCCCCATGTAGGGCTCCATGATCAATGCAGAATCTGCTTAAGACTCTCTCTCCCTCACCCTCTCTCTCTGCTCCTCCCCACTGCCACCCCACTCCCACCCCACCCACCCCACTCTCTCTCCCTCTTTCTCTAAAATAAATAAATCTTAAAAAAGAAAAGTACCCACCGAAAGAACAAAATAAAAATCAGTTTTAGTGCATTCTTAATTCTCTGTTCATAAGTACAAGAATAGCTTTAAAAATCTAACTACAGTGATTGGCTGTGTTTTAAATACCTTCGGGTAGAAATAAAATAATTAAGGTAGCAGTACCCATATGTGTCCCATGAAAATCATTTGACTTATTTTTTTTTCTTTTTTTTCTTTTTTTTATTATGTTATGTTAATCACCATACATTACATCATTAGTTTTTGATGTAGTGTTCCATGATTCATTGTTTGTGTGTAACACCCAGTGCTCCATGCAATACATGCCCTCTCTAATACCCATCACCCATTTGACTTATTTTTGCAGCAGAAAATTGATTAGAAGATCATTCGCTTCTTGCCTAACAGCTGCTGAAACTATACTTACATTACTCTTTCATTTAGGACTGTCAGATTTTTCTGGTTTTGGTTTTTTGGTTGGTTTGGGGGTTTTTTTCAATGTTGATTTAATTTCTACCTTTCCAGGGAAATTTTGTGATAATCTAATCACTTGGAGATGTACTAAGAAAATTTCAAATTTAACATTCTAATTTTATGTTAAATCTTTAATTATGTGACTTTATTTGCTTTAAATGCTATAGAAATACAGTCCCATCAGTATCAGGTTTAGACTCATTACTTGCTTTGATGTTTTATTTCATGATCAGCATTATAAACTCTCACTCCTTTCTACCGTACCCTTCCTGCTTGTAACTGCAATTAAATTTACTCCCTAAAAGTCTTTTTTGCGTCGTGCATGTGAATATGTGTGTCCGCGTCTGTGTACACGTATCGGATAAAGGCAAATGGTAACTCATACTCCCAACCAAGAAGAATAACCAAATTCACAAATTGCAGGGGATGTAAGGGGAGGATGAATGTTATAATTCGATTTCCAAGCCAATTATTTTAAGTAAAATGTTATGCCTTCACTATAGGACATTAATAAATGAGAAAAACATTCATATTTCCACATCAGGGAGGCTATATCGTTCAACACTTCAAATGTTAACAACTTTAATCAAAGCCAAAGGCTTTAACTAAATAACTGGATATGAGTATTCCAGTGCAGAACAAACTATAAATTCTCTGTGGATGTAAGCCTCCGCATACGGTACCGCCGGATCTGCAGAAGACTTCGGGACCGCTGGGTACAGCCTCTGAGCTTCGGACTCGCTCGGGTCTGCATCAAGCAAAGCCCCCGGACTCCATCCCCTTCACTCACTGCATCTGAACTGCAAGCTCTTGCAGGGATTCTCTGGAAGCTTCCCTCATTTGGCTCAAGTTGTGGGAAAAGCACCCTTCTCCCTTCCTAACGTGAGATGAACAATCACCCCCAAACAAATACTCACTTTCCAGTGGTTTTTAGCCCTTTCCTATCTGGCCTGGGGAGTGGTGATGGCTACCCTGGTGCTTTGGCTCCACTGTCTTTCAGCATATTTTGCATATCTGCACCTACCATGATGCTTTCGACTTTGGAGCCTTGACCTACACTGAAATCGAATTATACTACCTAGAATACACTGAAACATTAGAACTTCACTGGAAGCAATATAGCTTTTCTTTTGCATCCAAAGTAAATTTGCATATTTGCAGTGCCTCAGGGTCAGTATGATGGAATAGGCATTATTGAAGCGTTGATGCCAGAATTAGGACGCACATGCAAGCACGTGCGCATACACACGCACACGCACATGCACACACTGAAACTAAACAAGGTATTTGGACTTCAAGAGAGCACTCAGCAACAAATGAATTTCATGAAGAACTAACACCCTCTGATTATAGCCATTTATGAACCACCTCTGTACAAAAAGGAAAATCAGGTTCTATCTAGAAATGTCTACCTTAAAAAAAGTTATTTGAGCGGACAACTGTTTGTTTTCTTCCCCGCCCCCACCAGATATCATTCACTCTTCTCCTGATTAAAAATCAAAGCATTCCTAATTTCCTCTGAAGAAGTCTCCTATAGTCTTCCATGCCTGAACATATGACCTAAGCCAAGCTCAGCATCCCAGCCTTCTCCCCCACTCTCATGGGCTGCACAGGAGTCTTCATTAGGACGATTCTTAATTCTTCATAATTGGAGGGTCCTGTGGAAAATGAAAATAGGGGACCCTTTGTTCAAAAATTATTAAAAGATTTTAAAACAGTGACAGCAGAGCATTAAGCCAAGCACAGATTCCTTCAAAGGGCAGGTCCTTGTGTAACCTCACAGGCCACACAACCCACGAAGCCATCCCTGCTCTTCATTCTTCCATGTGTAACTGTATTTCCATCTGCCGTCATTCTCCTGTGCTAGCCCTTCCTTTAACATTTTTTAAAGTGTGGGCTACTGGTAAAAAGACTTTATTTTCCAAAGCTGTTTTTGCTGAGTATAGAATTCTTGTGTAACTACTTCAGAGATGTGGATCCACCATCCTCTCTCCTGCATTATTTCTTTTTATATATATATATATATATTTTATTTATTTATTTGAAAGAGAGAGAGAGACAGAACACAACCAGGGGGAGAGGCAGAGGGAGAGGGAGAAGCAGGCTTCCCACCGAGCAGAGAGCCTGACATGGGGCTCGATCCCAGGACCCTGGGATCATGGCCTGAGCCGAAGGCAGACACTTAACCATCTGAGCCACCCAGGTGCCCCACTCCTGCATTATTTCTGAGGAGACATCTGCTGTTATCCTTTCTTTTTTTGGTTTTGTTGTTGTTGCTCTTCCTCTGTATATAACTTGTTTTTTTTTTTTTTTTTTCCTCTAACTGCACATAAGAGCGTTCTTTTTATTACTGGTTTTGAACAATTTGACTATGATGAAACTTGATGTCGTTTTCCTCATGTTTCTTGTGTATAAATGATTTTTGAGCTTCTTAGATATGAGGTCTATAGCTTTCATTAACTTTGGAAAATTTTTGGTCATTCTCTTTTTTATTTTTTTGGTTTCCCAGTAAATTCTTATATTTCTCCTTTTTCCTTCAACTTTCCAAAACTTTTTTTTATGGACGTATACACACAAAAATCCATATAAATCAGAAGTGTATTGCTTAATGAATTTTCACCAAAAAGTTACACACCTGTAACTAGAGCCCAGAACAAGAAATGGAAAATTGCCAGCACCAAAAGTCCCCTTCCACAGCCCCCTAAAGTAACTACCATCCTACTTTAACAGCAGAGTTCAGTGCGCTCATTCATTTGCATCACGTTGCATGTAGTTTTAGGATGATGCATTGTCTCTTATTGCTGTGTGACATCCTGAACTTGTTTTAATGGTTTCATTGAGATATAATTCACAATTTGCTCACTTTTAGTGTACAATTTGGTCATTTTTAGTATATTCACAGTTATGCAAGCATCACCACAATCATTTTTATTGTAGTCAAAAACACATAAAATTGGCCATGCGTTTTTAAGTGTAAGTACAGTGGTGTTTGTGCACACCGTTGTGCAACAGATCTCTAGAGCTATTCATCTTGCAAAAGTGAACCTATGTCCATTGAACAATTCCCCTCTCTCCCCTCTCCCCACTCCTTGCAACCACCATTCTGTCTTCTAAGAGTTTGACTGCTACTCTAGATGCCTCACGTAAGTGGTATTGTGCAGTATTTGTCTTTTTGTGACGAGCTTATTTCCCTTAGCATAATGTCCTCAGAGTTCATCCGTCTTATGGCATATGACAGTATTTCCTTCTTTTTAAGGCTGAATAATATCCATCGTATGTCTATACCACATTTTCTTTATCCATTCATCTGTTGGTAGACGTTTAGGTTGCTCCCACCTTTTGAATATTATGGACAATGCCACAGTGAACATCAGTGTGCAAATATCTCCTCGAGATACTGGTTCCAATTCTTTTGGATATATACCTAGAAGTTGGATTACTGGGCCATATGGTAATTCTGTTGTTAAATTTTGTAGAACATCCATACCATTTTCAATAGTGGCTGCTCCATGAACATTTCTTAATATATTATTTTCTGTCCCACATTCTCTCTCCTCTGCTTTGGAAACTCCAATCATATGTATATTAGGCTATTTGAAGTTGGGCCACAGCTCACCAATGTTCTGTTCATTTCTTTCAATATCTTTTCTCTCTGTGATTCATCTGGATGGTTTCTATTGTATGACTTCACGTTCACTAATCTTTTCTTCTTGTAATATCTAATCTGCCATTATTAACACCCAGTGTATTTTTTATCTCAGTGATTATAGTTTTAATCTTCAGAAGTTAGACATGAGTCTTTTTTATATTTTTTCATATCTCTATTTAACATGCTCAATCTTTCCTCTAACTTACTGAATATATGGAGTGCAGTTATAATAACTGTTTTAATGCCCTCGTCTTCTAATTCCAATATCTGTGTCAGTTTTGGATTGGTTTCAGTTGATTGATTTTTCTCCTCATTGTTCTTGGCATGCCTGGTAATTTTTATTGCATGCCAGACATTATTAATTTTACTTTGTTGGGTGCTGGATATTTTTGGGTTCCTGTAAATACTCTTGGGCTTTGTTCTGGGACATAGAAAAGCTCCTTGTATATACTCTGATCCTTTCAGGTCTTGCTTTGAAGGCTTGTCAAGCGAGCCCAGAGCATCATTTAGTCTATGGCTAATACTTCCACTGCTGAGGCAAGATGCCTCTGAGTATTCTAACAACACCCTGTGAGTTTCCAGACTTCCCAGTCTGAATAGTGCAAACTATTACCAACCCCACTTGAACTCTGTGTCCTATTCCCACTAATCTTTTGAGGTAGTTGTTGTTGTTGTTTAATCTGGCCTCAGACAGTTTCCTCACCTGCCTGTGCTGATCAGTACTTTCTCCTCTCTACTACTCTGCCCAGAACACTGCAACCCCTTCAGTCTCCATCCTCTCAATTCAAAGAGTCTTCCAGGCTCCCTGGGCCCCACCTCCCACACCATGGCCTAGGAGTTCTCTCAAGGTGGTCAACTGGGGTCAACTGGGGTCAACTGGGGCAACTGTAGGCCTCAGTTTGTTTCTCATCTCTCAGGGATCCGTGTCCTTCATTGCTTCATTCCAATGCCTTAAAAATCAATGTTTCATATACTGTGTCGGGATTTTTAGTTGTTTCAGGTGAAAGCAGGGTGGGGATAGATCCAATCCCTGTCAATCCATCTTGGCCAGAAGCCCAAACCCCTGCTACTTTCAGTAATGCCCATCCATAGGCTGGGCCCACAGCTAAACAATTGGCGATGGCATCCGGGCACGGGGCATTTCTTAAAAGCTCCCCAGGTGATTTCAAGGTGCCATCTGGGTTGAAAACCACTGCTGTCATCAGTGGGGAGCCATTTAAAGGATCTTAATCAGGAGAATGACATGATCAGAAGAGTAGGTAGGGGCCGGAAGGCAACACACTCAAGAAGGAAGAGCTGACTGGGAGGCAAGGAGCTGAGTCAGCCAGTTCTGCTGTGCAGCTATTTGGAGCCACAGATGTTTTAGGCATGACAGCAATAAAACCCGTGGGTCACTGTAGAACCTGGGGGTATCCCTCAGTTGGAAGTACATGGATATAGAGTCGATTTTCATTGTTATATCCCTACCTATCAAGAAGAGGATAAATTATAGTCAGTACTCAAAGGAGGTTAGGACAAATATAATACATTTCAGAAATGCTTTTCAATAGTGGCTAAAACTTTTCAGTTTGACCCTAAGCCCTGGTTATGTAAAAAAAAAAAAAAATGTACTTAAAGTAAAGGTAGGACATTATGGTATGTGTCAGTGTTTCAAATGCGCCCTCTCTTCTTTCATCTGTACCTTGAAATCAGGTCACTCAACTTGGAATCCTGTATCTGACACTCAGTATGGGGCCTTCCATCACTTAGACCTCTGGGCCTCAGTTTCTCATTGGTAAATAGAAGATAACAGTATCCACCCCACTGGCTTTATAGGTTTTCTGTGAGACTCAAAATCACATGAGAGCTTTTTCTTACCCAGCCCTTTCTCTTCCCTCTCTACTGTTCTTTTGCCTCTCTCCCTCTTTCTTTCTTCCCTCCCCAGCTCTGTCTCCTAGAGTTAGGCTGGGAGCTGGCCAGCTCCCTTGGAGCCTGCTCTCACAGCTTAGGTGCCATCACTCTCAGGACTCACCTGCTGGACCCTAGAAAGCCCTGCTGAATGTGCAAAATCTGGTCTCTAGGAATCACTGCTCAGCCTCTCTCTTGCCCCCTTCCCAACTTCAACCCCTTTCTGCTATGCTGGCCTCTCAACCTCCCCTCTCCCATCAGGTATCAGCTTTCCCTACCAGCCCTGCCCAAACCCTCACTGCTTAGTGCTGCTCAAAATCTGCACTCCTGGAGTGGGCGAACGTCAGGTGGAATGACTCTCTCAGCTCCTGTAGCAACTGTCAGGATAAAGCTGCTGAGGATCTTCCCCCACCTTTTTTTTTTTCCTGACAACGCTTAGATACAGAACTGCTAGTTTCTTTTTTTTTTTATTCCCCCAACTACACAGCACTGACCCTTGACTCTCAGCCACACACTCCTCTTTATTCTTGAAACAGAACACCTTAGGGCAGAGCAGGGGAGTGGCTCAGAGGTTAGGGATGTACTCATTCTCAATTTATCCTCCCTAATCTTATACCCTTAAACCCTGTTGCAGAGTTTCAGCTTGATGATCCGTAAGAGTGGGAACTTCTGACTGCTTTTTGAACTAGTTGATATTTTCTTTACATTGAAATTGCTTCTTGTAAATATATAGCATTATTAATTATAATGAAGTCAGTTAACTTTTTATTCTGCATTTTGCTCAGATTTCTAACATGGTTTGAGGACTTTTGTTTAAGAACTCTTTGGAGATATTTAGGGCAGAGCCTGTTGCTAAGGAGATTCGTGTATGTTGCAGTTAAATAGATACAGTAAACTGGCTCTGCACTTCTAGGAGCTTTGAGAGGGGAAAAATTCTAATGGATTATTCCTATAGTGCAGGAAATAAAAAGGTTGGGGCGCCTGGGTGGCTCAGTTGGTTAAGCGTCTGCCTTTGGCTCAGGTCATGATCTCAGGGTCCTAGGATCGAGTCCCATGTCGGGCTCCCTGCTTGGCAGGGAGCCTGCTTCTCCCTCTCCCTCTGCCTCCAGCTCCCCCCTGCCTGTGCTCTCTCCCTCTCTCTCTCTCTCTCTGTCAAATAAATAAATAAAATCTTTAAAAAAAAAAAAAGAAAGAATATAAAAAGGACAAAATCCTCCATAAAATGCAAATACACTTTTCGTGCTATCCTGATGGAGAAGTGCTTTGGGTCTTCCTTGGGAGGAGACCTGAGATCATACTGAAAAGATAAACCTCTGTCTTCTTAGAGGAAATGGAAGCCAAAGAGGTATTTTTGTTAAAAGAAAATTATTAGGAATTTTGAAAACTGACATATGAGCTATGATGGAAGAGATTGACAATAAATAAAGACTCAGAGTAAATCATAAAGATTAACATTTTTACTAAAGTATGTATATAAGATTAGTGTTAGAATCAGCCCACTATGAAAATAATTTAAAAAGCTGGGAAGGAGAGAGTTTAGGTGGGTGATTTTGTAGCTTGAGATTTATATCTGCTTTAAAGATATTTAAGGTTGATTTAGAGTTTAAGTCTAGCTGTTTTTCTAAAGAGATGTATTATGTTAAGTTGAATATCTGTGGTCTCAAATTATTTTTGAACTCAAGCAAAAAGCTATTACCTTGAACCTCAGAAAGCATGTAAATTCTTTACTGTACAAACCTTATGCCTGTCACCCTGCCGCCACCTGGTGGCAGCATACCTAAAGTACATGGCAAGTGACTAAATCATAAAATTTCTTAAACGCAGAAACTAATTGCAAATTCAGTGCCAGTTTTATATCAATCTGTGTTTACAATATTAATATAATAAAACATGAAACAGGAGAATTTTAATTTTGTAGACATCAAGCACCAAATTCAAACACCGTATGCCTAAAATGGTATAACAAAATGGGAAAAACCCTCTACTGTGCATTCCACCAATTAGATTAATTTGGGATAACAGTGCCCTTTTAAATATGTGTGTGTGTGCATGTGTTTAACATATAAATACATATATATTCTCTAGGAGAGTCTTACTTTGGTATAAACTGCTTTTGGGGGATAATTAGATTTCCTAAAACTTAAATAGGATCATTACTTTTTTAAAAATTCTATTTCATGGTAGCTGTGGGAGAAAGTACAATAAGTATTTTATAGACTTTACCCTCAAAAGAGCTTCCAGACTAATGGGGAAGATGGCCATTTACACTAGATATAAGAAAGAAAGTAGTATTAAGGGGTGCCTGGGCGGCTCAGTTGTTAAGCGTCTGCCTTCAGCTCGGGTCATTATCCCAGGGTCCTGGGATCGAGCCCCACATCGGGCTTCCTGCTCCGCTCCCCCTGCTTGTGTTCCCTTTCACACTGTTTCACTCTCTGTCAAATAAATAAATAAAATCTTTTTTAAAAAAAAAGTAGTATTAAGGGGAACTAAATATAAAAGTGGTCTCTGCATCCCAAACTGGAACACAGGGTCTTCCTCTGAAGGGGGTGGAGGTGGGCAGGAGAAAAGGTGAGATGGGGGGACCAAGAGAGTAAACAGTAAGCATCAATAGTAAAAGCACAGAGGCTCTAAAAGCAGTCTTCCTCGGTTTAGCTGCCCATTTTATTTCTGATCATTTAGCTACCTTGCACAAGTCACTTAACCTTCTCTAAGCTTACCTCTAAAATATCCTTGCCTCTAAAATTTAAATAATAATAGTATCTATCTTCTAGGTAATCTTGTTTTCAGGATTAACTAAAATAACCTGGTAGAGCATTTTGCGCAATGCTTTGCAAATAGGAAGCACTTGATCTTAGTTTCATGGCAGCCAAATGGAGGGGCAGCTTCCAAGTTCCCCAGATTTATGGGACACATTATCAATTTTTCATTGCCACAGCAATGCTATGCAACAATCTGTCTGAAAAGGCAGGGGCTTAAAGCGATAAGCATTTGTTTAGTCTGTGGGTCAGTAATTTAGGCTGGACTTGGCTCAAAATTTCTTCTTCTTTTTTTTTTAATTTAATTGTATTATGTTATGTTAATCACCATACATTGCATCATTAGTTTTTGATGTAGTGTTCCATGATTCATTGTTTGTGTATAACACCCAGTGCTCCATGCAGAACGTGCCCTCTTTAATACCCATCAGCAGGCTAACCCATCCCCCCACCCTCCTCCCCTCTAGAACCCTCAGTTTGTTTCTCAGAGTCCATAGTCTCTCATGGTTCGGATCTCACATCTGGCAGTTGGCTCTGGTCTGCTGATCTGGGTGGTGTCAGCTGAGACAATGGGGCAACCTGGCTCTACTCCAGGTGCCCCATCCTCTAACACGCTCTCCTAGGCATGTCCTAGGGCAAAGACAGAAAGAAACAAAAATGTGCAAGCCCATTTTCAAGCCTCTGCTTACATCATATCTGCTCATGTTTGGCCAAAGGTAGTTACATGACCAACTCAGAATTAAGTTGAGAGGGGAGGCTAGAGTTCACCGCTTGACAAGATGAGCTGAAAATGCATAGTAAATGGCTTGGATGCAGGTCAGAATGAAAAATTGAGACTATTAGTGCAATCAATCCACCACAAAGAGAAGTTTTGATTAGAGAAAAGAGAGAATTTTAGAAGTATGGATGCTCTTATCATTGTTTCTAAGCCTCCAATCAGAATACATGAAATCAAAACAATCTCGGAAAATATAAAATGATTAGTGGTGCTAAAGTGTGGGGGCCCACAGGAAAAAAAAAATGGATAGGGTACTATACTAATGGACACAGGGCTTAAATGTATGGAAAAGTTGGGGACAGGACCCCCCCCAACATTTAACAAGTAGAGGATAGTAACCTGGATGGTAAATATGCTGTATAATAGTGGATTTGCTAATCTATAAAAAGATGAAAAATTGGTGAATTAATTGGCCATGAAACTAAATTATTTTAGAAAATTAAATCCTAAACTATTTGCCTAATGGAAAATCATTCTCATGCCTTGCTCAAGTATTTGTTGCATACCAACTCTTTGCTCAGAGTTGAGTATGCAACTAATATTTTGGAGGAGGGAGAAAATTATATATTTAATATTAAAAAGTGCCTCCAGAATGTATAAAGAACTGTCGAATTCAATAATAAAAGATAGCCAAATAAAATAATGAATTTATGAACACACCCTAGAGTGGTTCCTAATAAGTCGTATCCTTGTCTAATCACCTCCCTTTGAGTGCAGGTAGAACTTACGACTTACGTTTAACCAATAGAATATGCAAAGGTGATGGGCTGTCAGTTCTGTGATTACCTTAACAACAAAATTTTTTAATTGAATATAGTTCCTTTAGTTGCCTCCTCTAGACACAAGAGTAATAGCAATAATAACAATTGTACAGTAAGAGGAGTTTCAGTACCTTGTCCTCCATCTTCCCCTTTATTAAATGTCACTCTTGCTCAAGATCTTGTCCTCAGATCTCCTCTCTTCAATGCTAAGCTCTTGGACAATATCACCTATGGAAAGACTTCAACTGGCACCTTCAAGTTGATGGCTGCCAAGCACACATCTATGGCTTTATTCCTGATGTCCAGTCTCTCAGTTCACACAACATCTCAAGTTTCTTACTCACCTTCTCTCTCAGTGAATAAGAGGTGCTATAGAGTCACGGAGGAGACAGTGGGCTCTGGTGCTAGACTCGACAGCAAGATCTTCATCCTGGCTCTGCCTTATTGTTAACCACCACGAGCTCCATCAGATTGTAGATGTATTTTGTTTACTCCTGTAACCCCAGCTCTTAGAACAGGGCCTAGCACACTGTAGGTGACTAAATATTTGCCGACTGACCCAAGGATGCTTATGTATGAAGCAAGGTTCTAACCACTGACATATGCTGACACATTTCATCCCACCTTAATCCTATGAGATGCACACTGTTACCACTCCCATTTAATAGATTGCAGTGTACTGAATGTTTGCTTCCCCCCACCCCCCACCAAATTTATACGTTGAGACCCTAATCCCAAAGTCATGGCATTTGGCGGTAGAGCCTTTGGGAGGTCATTAGGTCATGAGGGTGGAGCCCTCGTGAATGGGATTAACGCCCTTATAGGAAGAAACCAGGGAGCTAGCTCACTTTTTCCACCACGTAAGGATATAATAGGAAGCTGGCAGTCTACAACCCAGAAGAGGGCCCTCACCAGAACCCCACCATGCTGCACTCTGATTTCAGCCTTCCAGCCTCCAGAACGGCAAAAAATAAATTTCTGTTGTTTATGCCATTCACTTTATGGTAATTTGTTATAACAGCCTCAGCTGACCCAGATGAAGTAAGGTGAAAGGAACTGTTTGAGTTTTAATGAGAAATGCCATTAGTCCTTTCTATTTTACATCCACAAATGTCTTGTACCCTGAAAGGTGCTGGACTATGCTGGTCTTGAAACAGAGACACATCTAACAACAGAATAAATACCCACAATCTTTTCCCTCATGTTCTCAGCCTTACAGAGCAATTTTTCAACAATGTTAGCCTTGATGGCTGCCTGAGGGAGCTCCATTTCTTCCCCGTGGCGGCCATTGGATTACACGTGTCGCTCAAGATGAACACGGGTGCAATGTCTGAGGTACCATAAATGATCCCGTATCACCACCACACACACATGTGCACACACATACAGAGAGAGAGAGGGAGAGACTCTCTAAGACTGTCTAACCTCCCAAATGCCAAAACTGAAATACCCACTGCCCTTCAGAAATTGTACTAAAGAAAATTCCATGCCCAACCTACTCCATGCATTGGTCCTTGAAAGCCTGGAGAGTTGGGACAAGATGGAAAGGCTCAAAGTAAATAAGCAGACCCCACGTATTATCCTTTCCTCCACAGTCTCCTCCAAAAGTAGGTAAAGAGACCATCCCTCACACACGTCTCCTTGAGACTGGCACAGCAGAGAAGAGCAAGCAGATAATGCCAATGCCACCTGAGAGAACTGAATCTATAGTCATCCTCACTTCCTGTGGACTAACCAGATAATCAGCTGACCTAGAACTTCGCCAAGAAGGGCAGGATTGAAGGGCTTTGGACTGAGAGAAAGGGAGGAGAGAGTTGTAGAGCAAATTTAGAAATGCGGAGAAGCACCAGAGGCAACGAAGACTTGGGTGGCAGGGTGAAAAAGAGGCTGGACTCAGAGTGATGTGGGCCAAATTCAAGTGCTCGTTCCTTACTTCCTCTGGGGCAAGACACTTAACCTTATAATAGCTCTTTTATTTATTTGGGTTCGTCCTTATCACCCCCACCCCTGCCAGACACCAAACTCTTTGAGGACCTGTAGGCTCAGCTGCATATCTACCCCCAATGCCCTTCACAAAACAGGTACTTAAAAATATTCATAGACCCCATTGCTGCCAGGGGAGGATTGAGGAAAGGAAGAAGGAGCCACTGGAAGCAAAGTTGTGAGAGTCAAACGTCACCTACTTGATGGTGGAGGGCCCAGGAGAGGCAACCGTTTGTGGCACATACTATGAAGAAACATAAAACGGGGTAAGAGGGACAGAAAGTGACTAGATCTCAAGGAGCCTAGTCAGAAATGACTTCTTCGAGGAGGTGTCATCTGGGCAGAGATCTGAATGAAATGTGGAAATAAGCCGTGCAAAAGATCAGCATTCCAGACTAGGGAACAGCAACTGCCAGTACCCTGAGGCAGGACCACACTCAGCCCATCTGAGGACCAGGGAGGGAGCCAGCATGGCTGTCATAGCGGAAGCACGGGGCAAGGCTGGCAGGAAATGATGTCAAAGACGCCCCAGTCATGTGGCTTATGGAGGGGGATTGAATTATATTTGAAGTGTGAGTGGAAGCCTTCATAGGGGTTCAGAGTAAGAGAGTGTGACATGGTTTGGTTTATGTTTTAAAGGCTCATTTCACTGCTGTGGGAAGGACAGACCTGGGATGGGGGTGGCGGGCGATGTCAGCGAAGGGAGAGTGAAAATCTGGCTCAGAGACTCTCTCAGTAGCTGAGGCAAGAGATGATGGTGCCTTGCACTGAAGTTGTGGTGAAGACAGTGAATCAGAATGGACATTGGAGACAATGGACATTGGTGAATTAGACATTGACTAGAAATGAGAGGAATTGAGGAGAAGTCAAAGGTCCTTGGCCTGAGCTATTTCCTGAGATTGGGAGTATTTAGGAGGAAAAATTGGGGAGAAGACAGCAAGAGTTCTGTCCAACATGGTTAAGTTTGAACTACCTACCACACATTCCAAGTAGAAATGTCTAGAAGCCATTTTACAGTTATATAAAATATATTTAAATACATAAGTTATACATTTATTTCTTTATTTGTGGGAGTATGTTAGAGTTCTTCAGCTCTTCTTTGCATTTGAAATAAATATTTATGATCTATGCCTGAGAAAACCCGAAGTGTGGCCAAAACTCATTTCTGCGCTCTGTACCCTACACAGGGCCACACTCTCATGCAGAAGCTTTTTCTCCTGAGAACCTGCTAGTACAACAAACAGGAGGCCTGGGGTTCAGGGCTGAGAGGTGTGCAGTCCCTCCATACCACACGCCAGGTGGCACGTCCTCAGCTACTGACCTGCTATCCGTCAAGGAACTTGACTGCCTCTTTAAGATGGTATCCTTGAGTAGGAATAAGGGAATGACTGTGGACTCAAAAAAAAAAAAAATCAGCACTGACTTCACACTCAGTGATTGACAATCTGCCCACAGCAGGGCTGTGAATTGTTTCCTAGCTTTCCAGCTGACTCTCCTCCCAATCTGTCTTTTCACACTGATCTGAGAGCACCTTTCAGAAAAAAAAAAAACAAAAACCTCAAGGCCTTTAGCCCTGACTTTTCAAAATCAGACGTAAAAACACAATGACCTTTTTTAAATGTTGGCCTTAGCTAAGTTATCTTATTTTTCATTAAAGCTATTTACTTCACAGTCATCGGTCCATGCTCCATATCTATCCAAGCACTTAGATGGTTTTGACTAAATTCAGTTCACTAACCAAGGTGAGCAAGTTGCCCTGAGAATGTTTTGCTCAGTCTACCATAGGCTTGAGACGCGATGGTGAGTTACAAGTTTTCAAGCAGACACATCTTTGCTAACGTGTAAATGGGCTGCAGAGACACTTTGAATGTAATGAGATAAATGGGATCTGGTGTTTGCACAGTACTCGACATCTCAAGATAAAAACATCTGCTCTGTTCTAAATAATCTAAAATGCCACTTATTATGAGATACACGATTATTTTATGTGTCCTTAAGAAAGAAAAATATTGCTGATAATCGAACTAAGACACGGTGCCTTATGGTGATTCCGTCCAACACATAAACCCCCCCGGCAACAGCCTTGCACAGCTTTGACATTTCGTTCATTTAGAGGGTTTTGTCAGTTTCTCCTGACTGTTGAGTTCCCTGGCAGGTAATAGGTCGTTTTCTTCAGGTAGCGCAATAACAAAGCAAAACACGACTCCGTGTGTTTATAGATATCTTCCTTTCTTCAGCTCCATAATGCACGTGGTTACTGCTTTTAAGGAAAATATGTAATTGCTTCTTCTCTAGTGAAGATATTTGCTTCACAAATATCAAATTACCCTCTTTCTTCTCTATTAGTACCTTTCTAAGTACCAAATAACTGTTCTATTAATCCCAAAATATAGTATGATCTTTTTTTAAAAAAGATTTTATTTATTTATTTGACAGAGAGAGACACAGCGAGAGAGGGAACACAAGCAGGGGGAGTGGGAGAGGGAGAAGCAGGCTTCCCGCCAAGCAGGGAGCCCGATGTGGGGGTCGATCCCAGGACCCTGGGATCATGACCTGAGCCGAAGGCGGACGATCAACGACTGAGCCACCCATTCGCCCCAAGTGTGATCT
Source organism: Phoca vitulina (assembly GCF_004348235.1). NCBI lineage: Eukaryota > Metazoa > Chordata > Mammalia > Carnivora > Phocidae > Phoca > Phoca vitulina. The sequence continues at coordinate 12,927,681 of NW_022589722.1, read as the reverse complement.
TTTTTAACACAGCTTAAATGCTCATTATTCTCACCGTGTTTCGCTGTAACATTGCAAGTGGACTCAGTGGACAATATGAATAGTATGACCAAGCATGTGTGCACACGTGATGGCAGTCACACCACAGCAATTACGAGGCACCCCTGATTGTAAGATGCTTTACCAGTTCAGAGATGGCAAAATGAGGGACACGTGTGTGTCTTAAAAATTAGTGAGGTACGGTATAAGCAATGCATTGTGGGAAGACTGCATAAAAAGAAAAAGTGTGAGGTCTTAACTAATATTTTTCTTTGCTTAGGAAAAGCTCCCATTCTTTTCCATTTCCATAGATATAGGATGATATTGTGTTCACCTACCAAGAAAGACCTCAGATTCTGTCAGGATGTGGCAGTGTAAATGAAGTCACTTCGGGAATCTTTTTCGGTCATGATATTTGTCAGGGATTGACATTACTGACTTACGCCGCTGCCTTTCCTCATGTATCGCCAGCTTTAAAATCACTGTGCACGTAGTGAAACTATCCAGACCACCCTGAGGGAGTGGAGGTGCAGGCCTTGTGTGACTGGAATCCTCACAGCAAGGCAAGTGCAAAGCCAACGCGGTCCCTCCTTACAGCCGGGAGGATAGGATTAGCTGCTGTCAGAGCTGACAGGCTCTCTGTATCAGGACAGCCCTGAGCAGCTTACCCAGAGGGACCTCAGTCCCTTTCAGACCAGAACGGAAAGACCTGCAGCCTGATCTTTCCAGAAGCCCAGCTACTCCCTCATCATCAAACCCAGTTGCTTTTTCTTCTTCTTCCTGACATGCCCTTGCTCTGATTCCAGACTGGATATCATCTGATTCTTCGCGAACTCCAAATGTGTTCTGACCTCATGGCCATTACTGTTGCCAATCCCTCTGCCTGGACCCTTTATGTACATCTTCTTCCTCCTTCTGCATTATCTCAGCTCAATGTCACCTCCTAGGGTCAATGCCTTCTTTGACCACTCAAACTCGTGTCTCCCCACCTTCCAACAGTTTCCTTCACAATATCCAAAATGTTTGTTTGTTTTTATAGTCCTGAATCTCTTCATTTTTCTATTTGCTAATGGCCCAGTTCCATTACTGGAACATATGTTCACCTCTGCATCCCCAACACCTGGAACACATAGAAAATGCTCAATAAATATTTGATTAATGTACAGTTGAATAAACTCAACTTGATTCATAACTCATCGATAGTTGGTTTTTTGGGGGGGGGTATTTGCCTTAATATCTTGCTCTCCTCCAGGTGCACCCCTTCTTCCTATCTTTCATTGACAAGACCTCACACTTACGTGCCACTGTGACTCCTTGGATTACACTGTCTAGTTCTTTCCTGAAAGCTGACCCACAGCCGTAGGCTCCAGATCTACTCTGGTCTCTGCCCTCACCTTCTTATGTTCAGGGCCTTCCTGACAAACATCTTCTCTCTTCCTCTTGCTGCTTTGTGTGACTGCACTGTTGTTACTGAGGTGTCTGTGAGTGTCTACGTGAGCAGCAGCAGCAGCAGCAGCAGAGTCTAACATGCGTTCCAACAAAGCAGTTGCAAACGGGCTGCCAGATCCTGCCCCCATCGCCCACCGCCATTCCTTTTCATGCCCACCAGCAGGGACTTAGCACCCCAAGGTTCTTCCCAAGTACCTGGAGGCTGGAGGCATTTCCAGTCCTTAGCACTTCCCTAGGGCATACACAGCTATACGACTGAAGCTTTTCCTACTAATAGGAATCACTACTAGTTCTGATTTTTTCAAGTTTATATGATGTCTACTCTGTGGAAGGGGAATCGAAGATACATTAAAAGCTCCTGACTTTATAGAGGTTATAGCTGATGACAGTCAAGCATTGGAGGCTTTTCTTGCTCTGTTACTAGCAGCCTGTGTATGTGCAGGGGAGTTAAAGCAATAAGGATACAAGCGACTTCTTTTAAGGGATTTGCATTTTGTAGAGTGATCAGGAAATACATTTTCTACAGACATTTGGCCCCTACGCCGTGGAGTATAAATGGCACATTACACTTAAAATAGCACACACCATGACTACTTAACTATAAACCTGCAGATAAGAAGCATGTCTTATATATCCTTGTATTTTCCACAAAGACTTATACATTAGAAAGTGCATGATTACTTGATTGAATAAATGAATAGTGTTGAAGAAGTCCAGCCATTAGCAAGAATCTAGGTCAGTTTTTAATCTTCCCTATGTATAAGAACCACTTTGGGGGCTCTTTAAAACTATGGATGTCCAGGCCCATCCAGAGATATTTGTATTCAACTGGTTGAAGTGGGACCTACATATACATTTTTTAAAGGTCCCTGAATGATTATAATGTATAAGCAGGGTTAAAATACACTGATCTAGGTATAAAGCAATTCATGCCCTAAAAATAATAATGGTAATCCAGTCTTTGTTAAAGATTGTGGTTAATAAATCACAGATGTTTTGCCTGGGTGATATTAAATCTGGTAAATACTTTACTGCCATGATGTACTTACCTATCTCAAGCCATCTATTTTTTACTTTAATGTGAGAAATAAAGCCTAGGATGTAATAATACAATTCTTTACTTTAAAAATATGAAATTCAACACATATTTTGAGAACAACCTTAAATTCTAATCCAAGATTTAAAACATAAACATTTTTTCTCATGAGTTAGAAAAATGAGACCCAACAAAGAAAAACAAGACAAATGGAATAATATTCCTAGAGTAGGAAGGAAGATAATTATAGTGTGTTGAGTGGTGGCTCCCCAAAAGATATGTCCACCTGGAACCTGTGAATGTGACCATATTTGGAAAAAAGAGTCTTTGTGGATACAATTAAGGTAAAGACTCAAGACAGTCCTGGATTATCTGAGTGGGTTCTAATCACATAAGTGTCCTTATAAGAAGTAAAGACATAGACAAAAAAGAAGAAACAGAGGAGAAAAACCATGTGTAGATGAGACAAAGATGCTGCCACAAGTCAAGGAACACCCAGAGACACCAAAAGCTGGAAGAGGAAAAGAAAGATTCTCCCCCTACAGCCTTCCAAGGAGCATGGCCCTGCTGACACCTTGATTTCTGGCTCCTGACCTCCAGAACTGAGAGATAATAAATTTCTGTTTTAAGCCACCCAGTTTGTGGTCATTTGTATAGCAGACTTAGGAAGTGAATACAATAATGCTCTTGAAACAGTAGCTAGAGTATCAGTTTTAAATGTTACAACCCAGGGCGCCTGGGTGGCTCAGTTGGTTAAGCGACTGCCTTCGGCTCAGGTCATGATCCTGGAGTCCCTGGATCGAGTCCCGCATCAGGCTCCCTGCTCAGCGAGGAGCCTGCTTCTCCCTCTGACCCTCCCCCCTCTCATGTGCTCTCTCTCTCTCATTCTCTCTGTCTCAAATAAATAAATAAAATCTTTAAAAAAAAAAAAAAAATCTCAAAAAAAATAAAAAATAAAAAAAAATAAATGTTACAACCCAGAATTTGCTAAAGGAACTGCAAGTTGCAGTAGAGCATATGTTAAAGGGAGACTGTCCTCAGTCAGCTGAAATCGTGATCCCTGTGACAGATGGTACATGACCTCTCGCCCTCCACCATATTGCTAGGTTGAAGTACAAATGTGGGCTTCAAAGGAATTGGAGCCAGATGCGGAGAAGGGCATACCTGATTGTGAGAAATAGTTAAGATTGAATTTGGTAACCAGGTCTGCTTTTGAATGATACCATAGGAAACCAAGCTCAGTTTCATTAGTAGGACAATGTTCTTATTTGTGGTTTGAATCCGTTAGGAATGTTTTCAGCTTCAAGTAACTGAAACCTGACCAGTAGTGGTTTAAATAATTCTAACATGTATTGTGCCAGTCAGTAAGAGGCCTGGAAGTGGGCACTTGCCAAGTCCTTCCTGTCTTTTTGCTCTACTTTCCTTAGTGTGATGGTGCTTTGTGCCCATGCTTTCCTGTTTTTCACCTCGTGGTTGCAAGGTGGCTACAGCAGCTCCAGGCATTACACCTGCACACACAGATGGATAAAGAGGAAAGGGAGCAATGATAGACATATGTGTTCCTTTTATCAGAAAATCAGAAGCTTTTCCAGAAACTTCCCAGCAGACTCAGGTTTATACCTCGATGGCCAGACTGTGTCTGTGTCACTGCCCAAATTTAAAGAAACTGAGAAAGTATTTCCAGCCTCTGTAAGGGAAAGCAGGCAAGGGAGAGAAAATTGAAATGGATTTTGTCCAGCATCTGCCACAGAGCTAAAGAAACCACTCTCAGAAAACAGTGGGTACTCTGGAAAAGTCTAATACTATTTATCAGTAGTATTGAATGAAAAATTCTCAAATCCTGAATTCCTGAGTAAATGATGTAGAACTAAAGAAGAAAAACAAATTTCTTTAATTAGTTTGACTTGGACTATTTCTAAAAGGCATGAAATGATTTCCAAACTTATCCTATATCCCCATCAAACTTTTATAACTATCCAAACCTTTTCTCCATGTAGACTTTTAGGCATTTTAGATTAAGAGCACCAGAAAAAGAGTAAAATCTTGCAATTCCTTTTGAAAGCCAAAACAGAAGAGAAATGAAAAAACAAAGAAGGAATACTTTAATTTCTGATTGATTTTGTGCCACTTTCATCCTATTGATTTTATTCTCTTCTTGGTCCTTCTTGTAGACACATGGGTGATCTAAGGTAGAGGGATACAGAAAGAGACAAGCCAGAAAGCTGGAGAGAGATGTTCGTCTTGCTTACATTGTGGCCTCAACACAAATGCCCCTTCTTTGCATGCATATGACTGTTAAGTCAATGAGAGTCGGCAGAGGAGAGAGGGTCTGATAAGTCCACTTCATAGTCTTTTACCATCAAGCACGATGCTGAGTGCTGGAGAGACATTGGTGAGTAAGCCTCACTCCCAAGGTCTTCCCTTTGAAGAGTTCACATGGTGGTGAGATGAGAAAGTACAACACTATACAGAAAGTGCCATGTTCAAGGTCTGCATAGGAAACACATGTAATATGGATGTAAAAACAAGCCGAGGGCAGAACAGAGGTCAGGAATGTTTTCCTGGAGGAGGTATATAGTATTAGAAGGCAGAAAGGAGGTTTCCGCTTGGTTGGGAAGAAGCTGCAGCTGGGTTGGATGCTGAGATAGGAATTTAATTCCCTTGTCTGAAGACAGGGGAGGGAAAGGAGCTGGGAGAGACCCCAGGGTAGATAGGGGAGAAAGGGAGGGCAGTGGGTTGTTGACCTGATGCACCAGAAGGACCCAGAAATGGAGCATCAGAAGTAGGATGTGTGGAAGCCCCAGCTGCCCCACTATCACCATGACGAGAGCAGCATGGGGTAACACAAGGTTGCACCAGCTTCTCCTGGACCTTGCCTTCCTGACGACTGCAGCCATAGAGATGACACGGTATCTTTGGAGTGTGCCCAGGCTGACAGCCACAGTCACCCAACACCCAACCTCAAAAACAGGAGTGAGCCAATCATTGTGAGACCCAGAGAAAAGCCCCTGCAGTTGAGCCTGAGGGAAGAAAACGTAAGAACTGGGAGCAACTTTCAGTTCCTTGACTGTTCCCTGAGGCAGGAAGTGAGGATAGATCCCTGTTACTTTCCAGAAACATTTTAATAGTGCTTTATAGCTGACAAAGCTTTCACACATTTCAGATGGCTGTTTCCTCGTAACAGTCCAGTGAGGTAGACATTTTACTTCAGAGGAAGGGGAGGTGCAGGGGACACCAAGGAGCATTCACACGTTTAGAAGGTGGTAGAGCTAGAATCAAGCTGGATCCATCTGCGGCCAAGTCTCTTTACATAAAGGACCCAGGGTCCCTATAGTTAATCTTCTTTTCAACTTAACTGCATCATGTTCAAAGCTGCCTTCTCCCAGAACTTCTGTTAGACATAAGTACACCTCACGTTTCTGGGTTTCTTGCCAAAGAATTCAAAGAATATCCTTCTTATGCATTGTTAGTTTTCTGTTGAAAAGCCTTCCTCTGCTCCATGTTTTCTTATTCTACCTGCTGTAGGCAATAATCGCCTTCCCCGCCACTTACCCTGGCATGTGCTTTGCTGTGGATTGTGTTGTTGAAGGAGTACATGGGGAGAAAGCAAATGGAGTGCAAAGCATGAGCAATTTACCTTATTGCCTAGGTAACCGGTCCTGGCCACTTGCTCTGCATGATCACCACCTCCCCCTTCCCCAGCGATCAAGTGGGTGGTAATACCTTTCCCCAGTGGAAACAAAGTTGAGGACTTAATTTAATATAAAGATGGCTCAAGATGGGAACAAATGAAAAAGTGGTTTTATGGGTTATTTCCCATGTCAACAGTGGATTTCTGTCTTGTACTCTCTGTACCTTGCTAGGAGAATGGGGGTTTTATCTTTCAATTTGGATAATCCCACCTCAGAATAGAAGTGGCATGAATCAGTATACAGCCTACTTTAATGTAATTTTTAGTATAATTACCTACCATTGGTTAAGCCTAGCAAAATGCTTAATTTCTTTTTTATTAAAAAATAATTATGCATATTTGCAAGTAGACTTGATTTACTGAGCACAGACAATAATTATAACTCCCAGTTTAGATTTTCTCTGATTTCTTTATATTGTTTTTTCCTGTCTGCTGCATGAAAATTTTTATTTTAATGAACTTGGTTGCAATCACAGGTACCCAGAGTCCCTTTTAAAGATAAAATATCATTTAGTGCTTATTAAAGGAGTTATAAAAATCCCAAAGCTGCACCTCTTCTAATTGTTCTTTCATTTTTTTGTTATATTTTATTTTTTTATTTTTTTATTTTATTTTATTATGTTATGTTAGTCACCATACAATACATCATTAGTTTCTGATGTAGTGATCCACGATTCATTGTTTTCGTATAACACCCAGTGCTCCATGCAGTTCTTCCGTTTAAAAACAATTGAGGTTCATATTGAAACACCTGTATAACATACAAGAGTTGCTGTCCTGACCATGGACAGGATCTATTTACCCACTTCTGAGCTGCCCTGCAAAATAAGCAGTTTGGAGAATATAGGTAAATTTTTGTGCATGATTTAAATTGTTTTCCTTTTGTACAGATATGGTTACTGTCTTCCTCATCCAATGATTCTTTTTATTGAAGTAAAATAACCTTCATAGGTGACCATATTCTGAAATCCAAGAAGGAAATAGCTCAGTAGGAGAAGGCTTATAATTTTCAATTTAATGACAAAATTTTCTCTCTAACCTTTGGTCTCATCATCTCCCTGACCTCTGGATCCATAAACAGAATAACGGCCACAGGATGTCTCAGGATTTTTATAATAGAAGCTAAATGAGAATAAATGCATAATACATATGTACATTTAAAAAAACACATTGTCTTTTGAAGCTATAGCAGTTGTTATAAACAATGCTTGACAAATACATTTACTCCCTAAAGCAATACCCTGTTCTTCCCAGTGAGCAAAAACAATGCTTATCTTTGTTATTTCAAACAATAGAGAATGAAATTCAGAGTCTAGAAAATTACATTCAACTTTCACAATTGAGGGGAGAATAAAAAATTATGAGGATATAAATAACAACAATGACAAATGTTTATCAAACTTTTTATTATGTGCAAATCATAAAAAAACACTTTTTTAATTGTAGTTGACACACAATGTTACATTAGTTTCAGATGTACAACATAGCGATTCGACAGCTCTATATGTTATGCTAGCTCAAGTGTAGCTGCCATCTGTCACCATACAACACTATTATACAGTACCATTGACTAGATTCCCTGTGCTGCACCTTTCATCCCCATTACATTCATTTCATAACTGCAAGCCTATTCCTCCCACTCCCCTTCACCCGTTTTGCCGATCTCCCCACCTGCTCCCCTCTGGCAACCACCAATTTGTTCTCTGTATTTATGGGTCTGTTTCATTTATTGAAAAAACTTTTTAAAAATAAGCGTTGTGTCTAGATTTTTCATCATTGCTTCTGAAAAGGTGATTAACAACCTATCCCTTGATTATTCTGCAAAAATATTTGTGAAGTCCATAAATCTTTTGATCTGTGCATATTGTAGAGTGGCTATAGCAATAATTATAACAACTGGCATATTAAAAGCACCTTGAAGATTATACAGTAAAGTACATCTCTTATATAATCATATTCATTTCTAACAATACCCTTTCAGGAAGACAAGATGAGTATTAGTTTTCTGCTTTGCATATGGAAATCTCTAATACTATTTATCAGTAGTATTGAATGAAAAATTCTCAAACCCTGAATTCCTGAGTAAATGATGTAGAACTAAAGAAGAAAAACAAATTTCTTTAATTAGTTTGACTTGGACTATTTCTAAAAGGTATGAAATGATTTCCAAACTGTGGCTCAGGGGAAATTAAAGAAATTGCCTACGGTCACTGCAAGCAGTGCAGACACAAGCCTATCTGATTCCATGTCTCTATGCTCTGCATCATGCTACAACTCAGCCTACCATCCTATAGGGGTGAGTCATGGTTCTTCGGCATAAATTTTTCATCCATGGAGTTGTAAACCTCTTTAATTTAGTGGAATATTTATACTCCATTGAAGAAAGCAATGAAATATGCTGAAAAGAGTCCTGGACCTGAAGTCCCCTAAGCAGCCATGAAACCTCACTAGGTTGCTCATCTGGAAAATGAAGGGTTTGGATGCATGACATCTAAGGACTTCTGACTGATCAGCATATAGAAGCCCTCAGATAATTCTTTAGTAGATTCCACTGTGTTATTTCTGACTTCTTTCTTACTGCCACCTTGGCTACTAATAATAAAGCTGAAGAAAGAGGGAATTGAAGCTGGAGAGATGTCCAAGCTGGTGTTGAAGGTCAAATAGGAGTCTCCAAGATGAACAAGGAAGAGAAGAGTAATCCAGGTAGAGTGAACAATTAGTAGTACAGAAGTATAAAACAGTGTGGGGCATTGAGGGAACACTAAGCTTTCAATTTTGCTAAAATGTAAAGTACAAAGGAGCTGGTGCTAAGTCCTGAGAGTGAAGGAAAGAGAGGAGATCCCATCTACATTCACCTCCCATGACTAGAGGCTCCTCCTTGCAAGGCTCCAAGATGGAAAGAGGAGAAGTCTCAACTTTAAATCAAGATCGGGGTTCTTTTTTGTTACATGAGATGAATATTCATGATTATTAAACTGAAATTGTGTTTTCCTATCTAAAGTAACCACAGTATAGTTTCTTAACCTAAGAGCAAATAAGACTGCCCAAGTTTTTATCCAGCAGCAGGTAACAACTAGCCCCACTGAAAAAAGTGTTAAGTAATAGTTGGGGAGAAAAGTTGCCTTGTGATTACAACCATGAATCATTATCTGTTCACTGTACTTGTTTTATATCCATATATATGAGTCAACCACATAATAAGTAGACTAACACCGAATTAAATCTTTTTTTATCTATAATGGATGGAATGGTAGTACCTCAAGGTCACTGTTCTATTTGCCTAGCATTGTAAGTGCAAGAGTTTGGGATATATGAAGCCTCACTTCAGAGCATTTTCAAAAGCAGATTTTAGAATAAATGTCTGAGGTGAACTTTAAAAATGACTTTTCCTCTCTTTTAAAAAAGAATTTGCTTCTGTAACCCAGTCCTTGATTCCCCTTCCCCAATGCCAGTTCGTTAAGAGTTCTGATTAAGTGGGTTTGAGTAATTGAGGTTTGACTCTATTAGTGATTCTTAACTCTGGCTACACATTAGAAACCCAATGCAAGGCTGTACCCCAGAATAATTAAATCAAAATCTCTGCAGCAGGATTCAGGCATCAATATTTTTTGAAAGCTCCCCTGGTGATTCCAAAGTACAGCCAAGCCTGAGAACCAAGAGATCTATTTTTTTTAAAGATTTATTTATTCATTTTTAGAGAGAGAGAGACCACAAGCAGGGGGAGAGGCAGAGGGAGAGGGAGAGTGAGAATCTCAAGGAGACTCCCCACTGAGCATGGAGTCCAACAGAGGCTAGATCTCACGACCCTGAGATCATGACCTGAGCCAAAATCAAGAGTTGGATGCTTAACTGACTGAGCCACCCAGGAGCCCCTCAGAGCTATACTTTTTTAACCAGGCAAGCATTAGTATAAAATTAGCTGCCTGTTTTCCCTAGAACTTGTATGCTATCCTATTAAATATATAAATAAATATATATCCTATTAAATAAATATATAAATATATATAAAAAAGAGAGAAATCATGCACAAGCTGGGGTGGAGGGGTGGTGTGGGGAAAGGCAGAGGGAGAGGAAGAGAGAATCTTAAGTAGGCTCCACACCCAGTGCGGAGCCTAACATGGGGCTCGATCTCACCACCCTGAGATCATGACTTGAGCTAAAATTAATAGTCAGATGCATAACCAACTGAGTCACCCAGGCACCCCAGCCCTATTAAAATATTTAATGATGTATCAAACTAAAACTCTGAAGACAATGAGATGAGCTCTGCAATCATCATATTCAATTTAGATGAAAGTGGAAAATTATTTCATTTTTTTCAGTGTTTATAGTACTGTTTTTCCAGTAAATAGTGAAGGAAATCCATGTACACACAACCTAGTAACATTTAGTACTCACGATTATTAATTCAATAAATAATGTTGAACACAGTGAATTAGCAATTATGTTACTGGTCAAGACATTTTTTACTGTGTTTTTAAATTATATCAAGAGAAACCAATCATGTGGGAAATGTGTCTTCAACATATTTCGAATAGCAAAACCCATGGGAAATTATTTAGAAGTACACATATTAAACATTTGAAGTAACTTATGATTCCATTCTTTAAATATGCAGGTTGTTTTGATCATTTGATGTTAATATAGAAAAAACATGCTCAGGAGAGTTGAACCTGAACTTGCTATATAAATGATTTTTTTGAGTTCTCTATTATTAAAGCCAAAGGAGAAAATCCAGATACACAATGACCCAAACTTACAAACTTATAAATTAGAGAGTGATCATTTACCTTACAAAAAGGATTTTTGCTTTACAAAAGAATTTATCTTAGCATTTCTTTAACCACAAGCCAGATAGCTTTATGCAATACACATTCTCCTAAATGCTCTAAATATACTGTGAGATCCTAGCTATTTTAAATAGTCTTATGCGAATCCTTTTGTTATGTAAATCAATCCCCTTATCAATCTGTTTGTAGATTTATAATTTTTTTCCTGTAAATATGAATTTGCTTAAAGCATCCTTTACTTGTAAAAAAGATCTTCTGCATTTAAATTTTTGGTTACAAAACAAAAGATTTCCTATTCATGGGACATGGCAGAATAGTTAGCCTGAAAATGTCTATTAAAAAAACATATTTTAAAAATCTAGATAAAATAAATATATATGTATTTTTTAATACACTGCAGAGGCCAGAGACTAGGAGAGAACTGAAACTGAGAGCAGTAAAGCCCAGATCTGACCCTGCCCTCTAGGTAATCTAGAGGCTTGCACTGAGGGTGAGGAGACAAGGCCAGCTGGTCCCTTTGAGGTAGGGAGTTGGAACTGAGAGTACCCACATAGTCTGGACCCTAGAAGAGCTCCACTCTTAATAAAAATATAAATATGGATCAAAAACAATCTGCCTGTTGGCATAGGGAGATAACAAGGTAGCTTGTCTTCTCAACCTGGGTTCAGAGTAGGGGAATGGAGTCTTCCTTAAGAACCCAGAACCATGGACAAGTACTCATTTTAAATTTGAATTATTGATCTAGAAAACTCTAAGCTGAAAAAAAGTACATAAAAATTGGTCCCAGGCCAGAGATGCTAAGAGACGTAAACAAACCATCTCTGAAGTTTCATACATTCAACTAAAGTAGCATAGTATTAGTGGATTTATACCAAGTCAACCTAGGTAAGTTGGAACTACATTTCTCAGAATTCCTTTCCTATTATGTTTTTGGGTTGGAGTCAACCACAAAGAAAATGAGCTTGAGAAATAAAAGGCACAAATGAAGGAGCAGCCATTACACTCTGAAAGTTAGTATAAGACACCAAGCATTGGCAATTTGCACATGTTGTTGCTAATATGTTATCTCACCTTATTGGTGTTGAGGACCACCTGGGCCCAGAGTTCTTCAGTTCCCACTGGATTTCCTTCTTTGGCTTCCCTGAGTCTGGGTTGAGTGTGGGCAACTCTATGGTGAAGGGTGCAGGCTTTTGCAAGTCACTAGCATCATTGAAGTTGGAGATGGTGAGAGATAGTGTCAAATTCCAATTTGTCCTCATGGGTTCTAATTTGACCTTGTGGATTCCAGTTTGTCCTTGCTCTATTCTACTTCAAATATAAGTTCTCCTTCCTGATTGCCTGCCTAGCTGACATACAAAGGCAATAGCCTTTCAAAGACTTTTTAACCAGCTCCCTCATTGCACAAGGCATAATATTACTTATAAATCCATTACTGAATTTCATTTATAATGATCTGTTCCCAGATCAACTCCTGACTAATACACATGGGATGCCTTCAGATGAGCTCAAAACTAATTATTAACTCACAATCTAAAATTACAAAGCACACAAGGAATAAGTTCTGTCTTATCTTTTTTCAAAGGGTCATGGTATTCTCATTTGCTTTGCTTTTCTTCCTCATTCTCTCCATCTATTTTCCTCAATCAACCAATTTCCTTAATCATTTAGGTTTTTAAAATACTCTATTAGATGCAGATAAAGAGAATATATGAACTGAAAGATACATATAATAAATTACCCCAAAGTTAGCAGAAGATATGAAATATAAGAGGGCAAGGCATAAGCATAGATATACCTAATGACCAGTCAATCCCATTCCTAGGTATATGTCCCAGAGAAATTCTCAAATGGATCTATAAAAATCTATAAAAACCATGTAAAAATATGCTTATTTGAACATTGTAAAGTGGGAAGTTAGAATTTCCAAAACTGAAGAACAGATAAGTGAAATATGCTGATGCATATTATCGATTAGGTTGTAGCAATTAGAAGCAGTGAACCAAAAACAACAACAACAACAACAAAAAGCAGTGAACCAGATGAACACACAGCAGTATATATATAGATCTTAAAAATAGAATGCTGAATATAAGAAGTGAGAAATAGAATAAGCTACAGCATAATAAGTTATGTAAATTAAAATATATACACACAAAACTACACTATATATGAGAGATGGGTGGGGGGATGGGTGAAATAGCTGATGGGGATCAAGTACACTTGTCATGATGAGCACTAGGTGATGTGTGGAATTGTTGAATCACTATATTATACATCTGAAACTAATATAACACTGTCTGTTAACTATACTGGAATTTAAAAAAAAAAAAAACTACACTTCATATATTTTAAAGTACCTAACAAATGTATTAGAGTAGATTCCTATGGGAGAAGAGAAATGTGAATGGGAAATGAGAATTTAGGGAAATAATTAAACAAAAAACCAAGGGAAAAACTGTACATCCACTGATACAGATAGTGTGCCATGAACTAAGGAACATTATTACCTCAATTCTCAGCCCTTCAAATAAAAACTAAACGAACAAAAACTAAAAAAATATAGACACACATATACATCTCTATGAATAAACACATTATATGTATATATGTATATATTATATGTGTGAATATAGTTATGTGGACATAGATATGTCAAAAAGAGAGACTTAGAGTTATAGAGTTAAGACAACCTATATCTAATAAGAGTTTCATAAAAAGAATATTAAAAGAACGGGGGGAAATATGTTTTAATAGGTAATAACTGGAAGACTTGATTAAAGGCAAGAATCCTAAGCAGGGTAAATCAGAAGAAACTCACAGCTAGACACATTACGCAATATCTTTAGTGAAACACAGAGTACCAAAGACAAAGAGAAGACCTAAAGAAGAACCAAAGATAAAGACATTACCAAGGAGGAGGAAGAGAAGGAGGAAGAGGAAGAGAAGAAAGAGAAGGAGGAAGAGAAGGAGAAGAAGGAGAAGAAAACAGATATCTCAGTAGAAATGTTACAGGATTTCTATCCCTCAGTGCCCACAGTTCTTGGTCATGCCACTTCAAAGAATGATGAGGTAGATGACGAAGAGTGGTGGACAACAAGGCAAAGTTTATTGAGCGATAGTACAAAGCTCCTGGAGAGGGAGAGGACCTGAGAGGGTTGCTGTTTTGGTGTTTAAATCTAGGGGTTCTTATGAGCTCTTTTGTGGAACTATCCTAAGCATCTTGAGTGTGGGCCCCTTGTAGATTGGCTGCTGAAGTGTGCCAATCAGGGCTTTGATCACACACCGATCTACTTTATTGGATTATTGTTCATATGCTGATGGTCTTTTGGGCTGACATTTGGAGACTAATTGCCTCAATTTGTGATAGTGTCCAACGTTTTATGGTTAATTGTTTTGTCTCAGGATGTTTTGCAGAAGTACCTCTGCAGAAGCTGCTAGACAGGATGCTATTGTGGTCTTGTCTAAGCTGAAAAACGGGATGCTAGTGCAGTTTTGTCTTAGCTGTCCAGCTCCCTGTTTTCTTGTTGGGGACCCTGGCCCTGACTACCTAAGTGTTCAATTAACTCCTAACAGAAACAATATAAGCCAGAATAGAATACAATAATGTCAAAGAATTTTATAACCAGCTGTCTAAAATTCAAGAATACAAATGAAATAAAGACATTTCTTTATTGGATCTGTTACTAGCTGACACTTTTTAAAAATATTTTATTTATTTATTTGAGAGAGAGAGCAAGAAAGAGCAGACCAGTGGAGAGGGGTCAAGGGAGAAGCAGGCTCCCCATTGAGTAGGGAGCCTGACACAGGGTTTGATCCCAGAATCCTGGGATCATGACCTGAGCCGAAGGCAGACGCTTAACTGACTGAGCCACCCAGGCACCCCTAGTTAACAATTTTTGAAAGAATTGTTGAAGGATGTAATTCATAAATAAGAAAATTGAAGTCAAAGGAAAAATGAAAGGCAAAAAGGAGTCGTGAGTAAAGAAATTGGTACACATGTAAGTAAAATTAAGTAAGTTTTGGCTATATAAATCAACAATAAAAATAATGACCAATTATGGTGGTATAAAAATATACCAAATATTGTTATATTGGCACACTCTTATGTAAAATACCAGACAACAATAATATGTAAAACAGGGGAGATTGATCAAAGGACTGTATGATGGTTTAACATTAGAAAAATCTATTATATGATTCATTATATTAACAGATCAAAGGTCAAAAAATATATCACTAGAAGCTGATGAACATTTGACAAATTTCAATACAGATTCAAAGAAAAGTACTCTGAATAAATTAGAAATTGAAGGACAATGTCTTAGCCTAATTAACTTTATCTATGAAAGACATACTTAATGGAAAACTTCAACATATCCTTGAAATTCACGAAGACAGGGGTGGCCACTATCAAAATTATATTCAACATTGAACACAGAATTCTTAAGTGGCACAATAAGAAAATAAAAAGAAATAAACAGTATTAATGTAAAAGGAAGAATCAGAAGGGCCATTATTCACAAATGATGTATTAGTGTGTTTGTTAATGGTTACATGAGCTGCTGTGGCAGATAAATCGCAAATACTCACTGGTTTAACTCAGTAGGTTTCTCACTCAAATTACAGTCCGATGTGGGAGCTCCTCATTGGGCACCCTTTCACGGGATTACTCAGGAACCCAGGGTCCTTTCCATTTTGTATCTGTGACCTCCTGTAGGACCTCAGGGTCCCCTCCAATCAGCTGGCAAATAGTAAAAGAAAATGAATATTGGTATGTGGGAAGTTTTGTGGACGAGCTATAGCACCATTTCTGTCCACATTACGTTTTCTAGAATTCAGTCACATGGCAAAACAACTGCAAAAGAGACAGGTTAACGTGGTACAGCTATGTGCCTGGGAAGAAAAGGAAATGAGTTTCCTCAGCATCTCTGTCTCTGCCATGCTTTCTCTGCAGAAAGGTCAAGAGAATCTGCACACAAACTTTCACATTTATTAGAAGACTTCAGCAAAATTGGATATTATAGAGGGAATATTTGCATAATGTATGAAATTTCAGTTCACAGAAGACTCAAATGATAAACATATGAAAAAGTGCTTAACGGTCGCTAGTCATTACAAACGGTAAATTAAAACAACAGTATGAGATGATTTCATACTCTTCAGATCATGAAAAATTTAAAAGGTTGATAATACCAAGTCAGAATGTGCCAAAACAGGAACTATCATGTTACCTTTGATTGACACATTATTTATTTTGATATATTCATATGTGCAATCAAACTACAGCTATTTTGTCTCTTTAAAGAAACTTTTTATACTCCACTCTGCTCTATTTTGGTTGATTATAAAATATCACCCTTATTGGGCAATTTCATTTTCTTTGTTTCAAAGTTCTTCTGGGGGGCTGAGAGCAGTGATACCTTATTTTGACTCGTATGATTTGACTACCCCTATGCAGTATGCAGTACCTCCAGGTTGTTTTTCTTGTGAAAGAAGACCCTTACTCTACCAGAAGTTGCCAATGCTTGTAGGAAGCTTCTAAATAAGAAACAATCCTAGGTGTTTCTTACCATCACCTGAAAACCATCTTCCACAATGTGAAAATTGCTCGCAAGATTCCTGTTTTTCTGGAATTTAATTTTCTTACTTTTTATAAATATTTTGGACTCTATTCTCAAAACAAATGCTTTGTAAATTTCTGGTGGCAATAAGATCAGCATATAAATTTTTTTGAGATTGTAGTTTTTTATTTTTTGATAAAAATTATATATTTAAGGCATACAACATGATTTGATATACATATACATATACTAGAGTTGAGCTAACCCTCACATAGTTACCATTTTTTGTGTGTAATGAAAGCATCATCTCTCTTAGCAAATTTCCAACATTCAATAAAGTATTATTAATATAGTCATCATTCTGTACATTAAAATTAAAACTCTAGACTTACTCATCCTCCATAAATGCAACATTGTATCTTTTGACCAACATCTGCCCATTTCTTTCAGATATTGTACTTTTAAGGCAAAAAAGATAAAAACATTCAGAGTCAGTAAAATACATGTTAACAATTTGGCATAATGGAAAAAACATGAGCTGTGGAACATCTAGACTTGCAATTCTCTGATATTAGTTTTGCAACCTGGGCAAATTTCTTAACATCTCAGACCTTCAGTTTTGACACTGCAAAAAATGGAAATATTATATACTTGAGAGAGTTGTCATAAGGATTAAATGCAGGGCGCCTGGGTGGCTCTGTCAGGGGCAATCCTGGAGTGGTAGGGGAAGAACACAGAATCGGGAGTCAGAAGACCTCAGTTCAATCTGACCTGACTACTTACTAGCTTTGTGTCTGTAGTTCCATTTCCTCTTGGTTACCTCCCAATTTCATGCTGTTGTTGTAGGAGTCACATGAAATAATGGACAGCCAATTCTACTATAACACTTGTTTCAAAGACAAGTTTTTCCAAAATGATATATTATTAGAGAACAATTAGCATAATATGAATTTCAATTTGCTTATGCACTATTTAGTCCAGGAGAAACACAAGGTGAACACAGTTGCACCCAGCTGAACCCAGCCACATAGGAATACACAAAACAGACCTGCACATACCTCAAACATTTCTGTCTACCTCAGTTCACCACCTGTGTTATAAACCACACCCCTCCACACCTGGTGATACAACTTTCCCTTTGATTTCAGATCACTTTTCTTCCAGCACTTCACAAAAACTCACCATCCGCAGCCCTTCCAACATCCACATCCACAAGTAAACTTAAGGTCTTTTTCAAAGGAAACTGTCATAATGATTGCAGTATTCATATACTATGTGTGTGTGTGTCTGTATCTCTTAATCATTTGGCATGTGTAAAACTGTGCTATCCTTTTTCTTATCAGCTTCTTATCTTTTTTTAATATATCACTGACAAAGTTTTGAGTATCATGTCCCTAGCCCCAGCTTTCCCAGAAGCTGTGATTTTTATTGCTTTATTTCTATAACACAGTGACTTTTTTGAAATATATATGTTGCATCATAACAGAAATATCTGCATGTGAAAGTGCTTTGTAATTTCTCATATGATCTTTTGACTATGATAGTACAATGAAAGTATCTATTATTTCAAGAGAAAGAAAAAAAATACCACTTTTTTAAATAGAGTTTCAGCTTTTCCTACACTTACAGGAACTGTTTTGACACCCTGCAATCAATTGTTATGTCCATAATCTTAGCACTCCTTCAACTAGTGAGTATTTGAGTAGTGGATCTCCAAATAGCTACTCTGAGATTATTTCAATCACACCTGATTTTTCATGTGAAACCCCAGATCTTCCATCTCAAATATACATTTATTCTTTCACTTATGCAACCAATTTTTAACAATTCAGGACTGTTTAATAATTATCTAATAATTCAGGATCTGACTACTTTGTGTTTTAGTTTTTATTGTTGTGTAACAAATTGCTACAAATTTAGTATCTTAAAACAACACAAATTTATTTCTCGGTTTTTGTGGGTCCACGTCCTCTGTGAGTCTAGGCGCAACTTAGCTGGGTTCTCTGCTCAGGCTCGTAGGCTACAGTCAAGGCATCCGCTGGGGCTGAGATCTCACTGAGCTCAGAGCCTTCTTCCAGGCTCAGATGGTTGTTGGGAGAATTCAGTTCCTTATGGTTATAAGGCAGAGGCCCTCAGCTCCCAGAGAGCCCTCTCCATAGACAGGTCACAACATAGATGTCTATTTCTTCTTCTAGACCTTTAGAATAATCTCTCTAATGCCTCATTTTCTTTAAAGGGTTCACCTGGTTAGGCCAGACCCACCCAAGATAATCTCCCTTTAAATTAAGTCAAAGTCAACCAAATAAGGATCTTAATTACATCTGCAAATTCCTCTTTGTCGTGTAACCTAATCAAGAGAGACAGTCCCACCATAACCACAGATCCTGCCACACCCAAAGAGAAGGGGATTATGTAGGCAGTGTATACCAAGGGCAGGAATCTTAGAGGCTATCTTAGAATTCTGCCTACCACAGTAATTAAATTATCCAGGCTCTTTGTTTCTCCTCCAAATTTTTGTATATTTATTATTAGCATCCATGGCATGAAGGTACAGTGAGGAAACACTTTGAAACCCAATCATGTTGGTTTTAAAACTCTGAACTCTTTTAAGCATTTAATTACTTTTGTAAACGAAATCTATGTGCTAGGGAGAGTGGTTTGATAAAGCAGCCTCACCTACTGGCTACTCACTGAATTTCTTCCAGTTAAATAATGGAGAAAAGTTGCCTCCTCGTGTGCATCCAGCTGGAAATTCAGCTCCAAACACACACGTCTCTTTTCACTATACGGTTTACATTTGTGATCATCTTTACATTTACACAATGGATAGGACTGCTTTCTTCCCTTTTGCTGTGTTTCATATAGTGTTCAGTTAATGTGTGTGTGTGTGTGTGTGTGTGTGTGTGTGTGTGCGTGCGCGCACGCATGTATAAACGTTCTGAACTAAAAGTCTGCTGTCTGCAGAGACATTACACTATAGTGAGGGAGGGAGGAATGTGAGCATTGAGTCAGGAAGATGAGGGTTAGGAGTATACTGTAAGATTTAGTGCCAGATTGTTTTCATCTGTCTATACCATTTGTGTACATTATTATTTCCAAAGAGAACTGTGTAAATTGTGACATGGGATACCATAGCCAACTTTATCAGTTTTTTAGCTCTATGACCTTGGGCCAGAGTCTCACCCTCTCTGAGACTCAGTTTTCTCACCTGCAAAGTAGGGGCAATATCTACTTCATAAACATGTGAGGCTTAAATGAAATATTTTATATACAGTATCTGAAGCATGGATACTCAGGATATAGTGGTCCTTACTCCTGCCCTGGTGGCTCCTAGGAGTACCTTTAAGTACCTTTGTGAGACAGAAAAATACTAAGAACAGCTAACATTTACCCTATGCCATGTACTATTCTAAATACTTCATATGTGTTAACTCATTTAATCCTTACAACAACCTTATGATGCAGGGACCAATATTATCCTTGTTTTATACATGAAAAAAACTGGGTCACAGAGGGATTATACCTACCTACCTTGAGGTTCCCAAGGTATGATGGGGCAGAGCCAAGTTGTAGCCTTTATGAATCCAGCAGGCTAGCTGTAAAGCCCATGCTCTTAATCGTTTTACTGCTCTCCCTCTCACAAGAATAACCGTGAACACCAAATAATGGGCCAGGACCCCAGTGAGCTTCTAAATAGGTAAAGATTGCTGTTGGGGTTCTCCTGCCTCTCTTTAGTTCCTTCCCCTATTCCTGGCCCCTTGCTTACTGTCTCTTTTGCTCTTACCTCCAGCACCTTATTTCTCCTACACACATTCCCAGAGAGCTTTGCTGTAATTGAAAAGGCACACTATTATTGCTCTTGAGGCAGTAGCTAATAAAGATTTCTGGCTTTAGTTCACGCAGTATTTCCTTTGCATAGATGACTCAACTATTAAACAAAAAAGTGATATAATCCTTTAAGAATCAGGGGGCTAATTATCTAAGGGTAGAATAACATGAGGGAGGAAATTTTGACAGGAGTTTCCCCAGCACCATCCAATTGTCTTCACTTATTTCAAGTTCTGCCTAGCATCCCTGACTTTCTGAATGCAAGGCCCACCGTGCCCTATGAAGAGCTAGAGTTCTGCAGGGTTAGAAGCTAGGGAAAGGATTACTAATCCCTGACCACAGGAGACACTGAGCTGGAGAGCTACATACAATAGATAATATGCTTGCCCTCTCCAGAAGAGGGGATTCAATGGATAAGGGAGAATCACAATGGGTGCTGAGTCTGGGAGGGACCAAAACCAAAAAAGGAAGTTTGGGGGACATAGAACCAGGAGTTCAGAATCAGTTCCCCATCCTGACCCTCTTCTTTTGAACTCTTTCTTATGTCTAGTCACTTTGCTCTGTTTGCTCATCCATACAAAGATTCCAGGATTTGCAATAGATTCTACTAGGATGTTTTGTTCAAAACTCTTAGGTCCAAATAAAAGAAGACATTTAGATTTACTTTAATTTTTCTCTTTTGAGTGATCTAGATGCCTATGTGAAAGAGGTAACTGCACACTGAGGCAGCTGAACAAGTTGTCTCAAACAGATTATTTTCTTTGCGTTTCATGGCAGCCTGAAGTAAGCTCAATAAGTAAGGAATGGCCGTTAGCATCAATTTTGACCATGTCCTCCACCATTTCTTGATGCACCATCCTTGACAAATGTAAACCACGACTGAACTAACAATATTTTCCAATCCAGGCTAGCTCCAACATTCTGTGTAATACTTGGGAGTCCAATTGGTATAAATATTTTTCACTGCCATCTTCCCTGAAGCTAACACTCATCTTCAACCCTGCCACCCTGAGCTTAAGAGCACTGGTGGTTTTCCCATGCAGTCTCTCTTTTCTCAATGATGAGATGATGATAGGGCAAGCTGGCCCTGGCTTCACACCATCTCCTCTAGCATGAAATCTTGCAAGAATTCTTTGATGTTTCTAGCATGTGAACAACACCCTTCCCTAGTTTCTATAAATTTTTCTTTTATATTTTTGGAGCATTTCAATAGCAGTTTGTAAGGAGGAGGATGTGAGTTCAGCATGTCTATTCCAATTACACTCCTGGACCAGTAATCAAGCGTTCAGAACTGGAAGGCTCAGATCCAGATATAAGCAGGTTGAGCTCAGAGGGTGATAAAGCCCTAGTGGCTGACCTCAGTGTCAGCTGGGTTGTAGGAGGCCTCCCAGGCATGGAAAAATACAGTCCCAGATTGGGGCAGGTAGAAATGTTACCGAAATTCTCGGGAAACTAAAATTGTTTCCTATCTTCTAATATTCCAAATTCCTCTGCTCTGTTAAAGTTCTGTCATTGACATTAAGATGATACTGATTTCCTAGGCTTTTTTGTCCCTCATATTTTAGTTTATATGGTTGTTGTTTGGAGGAAGGAGGGAAGGGAGGGAGGGAAGGAGGGGCGGGGGGGAGAAGGGAAGGTAGGAGAAGGGAAGATGGGAAGGAAAAGAAGAGGGGAAAAAGGGAAAGGAAGAGGGAAGGAGGGAGAGGAGAGAAATTTCTTGATGCTTTTTTATCCCAAGGCTTTGATCAAAGTTTATTATTATAATAGGATATAAAAGAGAATTTTCCTTTTGTCTGAGAATTGGTGCCTAGGGCCCAAAACTAGAGAAAGGGCACTAAGTAGTTCACATTACAGAGTGCCTACCAGATACCTTCTTCAGGGGTCACTAAGAAGTAGCAAAACTCTTCCTACGATAACAGTGCTTCTCCTCCTACTAGCCAACCCACATGCCAGTAAGATGCCCACCAGGCAGGAAAACGCAGGCCGTGCAGTGATAGCTGATGGGGGCTGAGGTAGCTGACGGGGGCTGGACAGGTGTGAGCCAGAGCCATATCTCTCATGTGAGGGACCCCAAAGAACCCACATACGTCCAATGCTGACACCTAGACTCATGCCCCACAGAGAGTCTCAACAGTCACTGATGTAATCCAGAGAAGCAACAAAAACCGTGGAGGGAGCCAAGAGCTGTTAACCCATCCCATCCTCTCTCCCAGTCTCCAAAAGGAAAGGAATTGGGTCTTGCGGGAGGAGGACGGGGGAGGTATCCTAGAACCAAAGAAGGCCCATGCCGTGAAAAAATCATCCCGAGCACCCCCACAGCAGCCCCTTGAGTCACAAGTCTAACCATCGATGGAGTAGTGGGACATCTTGACCTGGATATGAGGTTGGAATATTCAACTGGACTGGACAGAACTTTCAGTGACTAGGTGCCTTCCCAACATGTCCGTAAGTGGTGGTCATCGAGAAGAGGTGGGAGATTCAAGACGGCAATTAGGAACAGGGACTAGAGAGAAGAACGTGCCTCTAGCTCTCCCCTCATCATGGTCAGACTCCCCCAATAAACACGCTGTACAGGTGTAAAAAAAACAAATCTGCTGCTGTCTTCATGAAAAGTCTAAGGGGCCTAGTATTCGCTGAATCTTTGCATCTGTTTCCATAGAGACATCCCTCCTGCCTACATATTTTCTAACTCACCAGGTCTATGATTTCTCAAGTACTTTGGTGCCAGATGAAATAATAGGATTCTTTCATAACCAGTTCCTGATCATCTTCCTTTGAAAACAGCTGGTGGGTAGACAGCTCCTACATCACATCCTTAAGGTGACTAGGGATTAAAGAATGGGGCTTTTTTGGAAAAAAACAGAAAGAGTGAAGCAAAAGCAAGAGAAAATCCCTAACTTATTTTTATGCCTTATTATACCACCTCAATGTTTTGGATTTTAATTGAAGAATATATCTGTCATATAGTTTTTGGCAGAATGATTGAGAAGTGGAATAGCTTACTAGTTAAGAATTTATGTGGCCTCTGGGGTTCACTTGCCTTATAGATGAGCAGTTAAAATTGAGTGGTTTTAACTCAGTGCCTCGGTTTCCTCATCTGAACAATGGGGGTACTAGTAGTGTTTCTACTAAATGACAGAGGAATGAATGAAATAAGACATTTAAAGTGCTTAGAACAGTTCCTGGCCCATAAGAACACAATATTAGCTTTTCATGTTAACTGATATCACTATCATCATGGTTATCAAAATCAACAAGCAGATTTCAAAGCATATTTGAGATTCTTAGTCTCCACGCATTTCTGGGATTTCAGAAGGAGTTTGGCGCTGAGCCTACAAACAGCAGGAGTCGCAGCAAAACGGAGGGGGACTGTTTCTGGTCCTGAGTCCTTGGTTTATTGAATCAGACTGTCACCGTTCAACTTGCTTTGCCTCATGGCTTTGCACCAGCATAGTCCACATACAGATGGGCCCCCGGGGAAATGCTTGTAGGAATGAGGAGGGGGGAGTAAACCTCTTGTACATGCCCACCTGTGGGGCTCTACTGCTCTTCTAAGAAGGAGTCAAATCTGAATTGTTCTGGTTACCACGAATCCCTCATGGGCAGGGACTGTATCCCTTTTGTTAGTGTTAGGCACTCAGTAAATATCTGTGGAATGAATGAGCCAGTAAACTTCTCAAAGTACTGGTGCTACAGGAAGGAGTAAGCTACAGCTAGGGGAAACCAAGGCATCAGTAGACAGTCTTACGACAAGTTAAGGAGATAAGGCTTTTGTTAAAACTCTGTGGTTCTGAAGGTTTGTGCTTTCCCCCCACAGCCCCAGGTAATCTGTCTTAAAGTGTTTCTGAGTTGTTATACAACCCAAGTTATGGGGTCTGACCTAGAAGACCACGTGATGCTCTAATTTAGAAGACCCTCGTTTTATAGGGCTCAATCACAGAGCTTTGTTTGGAGAGGGTAGAAGAGATGCTGGTTTCTTTCTATGTCTTCAGTCTTTGGAAGAAGGCCTGCAGCATCGTGGTTCATCCGGGCGCTCTGTTTATTCCCATGAAGAGTTACCATGCCAAACCCTCCAGCTGCACGAGTAGGCTCACTGTGCCGAATGCCAGCAGCAAGCCGAGTTCATCAGCATGTGTTTTTGACTCACATCTACTTTGAGTGGTGTGGTGTGTGTGTGCGCGGGCGCGGGCGTGCGTGTGTGTACGTCCCATCTGTATTAGGTTTTACTTTATGAGTCTCGTCCTTATAGAGCCCAAGGGCAAATACACATCCCTAAACTGAAAGCACGTCCGTTCACTATTCAAATGGGATCTTGCTTTCTGTTCGCTTACCACATTCAGAACTGCACGCAAAACTCAAGCCCAAGTCCTCCGGAGGGAGAAGGAGAGATGAAAATAGAGGATGGGTCGGGGGGTGGGGGGGGAGGCTAGATTTGAGGCATTCACGTCAAGTTGTGATGCAAATAGTGCTCAGAAACATGGCCATCAAAGTTAATCCTTCCTGTGGAGGCGTCCACTTTAAAATCCCATGACTAAGCCTTTTATACGTTTCAGATTCCCACCGCTTTCCGCACATGTGCTCAGGAAGGATTAGAAGGGCACTGAGCCTCCTCGGGGCAGGCCCGGGTGCGTGTAGATGCCGAGGAGCTCTCGGTCCAGGCGGATTCTGACCAGCCGCCCGGCTGTCCCCGGGACTGCGGCGAGCACACCGGGCTCTGGCGGTCGGAGCCGCTCACAGCCACGCGCTCGCGTTTGTTCCTTGCCTCACGGACAGCCGGCTCCTCGTGGGAAACTTTCGAGATATGTGCCTCTTAGGAGCTATCTGCTTCTCTTCTGTAGGCTCTCCTCTTCATTTTCTCATTTGTTACAGCAAGGGGCTTTTTATGACAACAGAATACTTTAATCTGCGGGAAATCTGTTCCTTCTGCTTCTGCTTCTGCCCCCACCGGATGTTCTTATCTGCTCCTTGCGAGGGCACAGGCAAATTATAGAGCAATACATCTTCACCCACATAATTTCAGGCAAATATTGTAAAAGGCGTGCAGATGGCACTGGAGAAAAACCTTCTGTCGCTTCTCTCTCTTCAGTTTAAAGGAAGAGATAGCAATTTCTTTTTTAGTGAACACCCTAACAGTTCATTCATTTATTCAGTGAGCCAACAAATGTTTATTCAATGTCTACCTGATGCTGGTATGCGTGGGCCTTGCATCTGATACTTAGCACCAACACACCAACCACCCGCCATGGGAGATGTTTCATGCCATCTCACACCCACACAGCACCCACCTGGCTTCTCTTTGGCTCTCCCTCATTTGCCCCCTCCCTTTCCCCCTGTTCTTATTTTTCTCAAGCAGAAAAAAAAAAAAAAAATGAGTCATCATATTGCTTCTTGGGTTCAAGCCATAACCCCTTGGGTCTGACCTTCTATTCTACTCATGCACTCATTCGACCAAGATTTATTGAGAACCCATCATCAAGCTGGTAATAAAAATAACGATTTACCCTTACGTGGGACTTACTTTGTATATATTATTATATATATTATTTCATTTATGTGTTATTTCATTTAATCTTTATGACAATCCTATTAGGAAGATATTGCTATAATCCCTTTTTGCAAATGAGGATATTGAAACAGAGTAAAGTAACTTGCTCCAAGTCACACAACCATTATAACAGGCATGCTTTTGTGTAAGAGTAACAGAAAGCCCAACTCACAGTGATTGAAACAACTAGACATTATTTTTCTCACATCATGATAATCTGGGAGGTCATTTGCTCCCACTGTTGGTTCTGTGGCCCACAGATGTCAGGTCTAGCATCTCCGAGAACTGCCTGACCTTTCCCCTCACGAGCACACATGGCTGCCCCGTATACAAGAACCGCATCCACATTTATGTGAAGAGAGAGAAAGGCAGTGCCATCAGCCCTTGTCCCTTTCAGCAGGAAGTCAGAGCCTTTCCAGAATCCCTAATCACTTTCTCCTCACCTCTCAGTGGTCAGGTCTTGTCGTTTGGCCACCCCCAGCAGCAGGAGACCTGGGAAAATAAATTTCAAGTTTTCTTTCTTTTTTTTTTTTTCCCAAGCTTCTAGAATAGAAGACAGCAAGGCAAACAGGATCTTAGAATGTTTGTTAGGTCAGCCAGTTGGCAGGATATATGCCGTAGGGAGTGAGGGTTGAAGCAGTGTGACAGCCCAGGAAGTCTGCGCCCCGGAGCACGCAGCTCTGACCAGCAGACTCTCCTGCACAATAATGGTGCTGGTTATTCCACAGATGGTCCTGCCTTTCTGGACCCATGAAACAAGAAGCACACAGGTAACTTGACAATTACAAATTCCTGTAAGTGCTAAGAGATAGGATAACAGGCTTTTCAGCATATTGAAAACAGCTAGTAATCTCATAATTATCCTCATGGACCCTGCAAAGCCCAGCAGCCTGTCTTGGGAAATGAAGCCCTTTATGTTGAAGCCCTTCACTTTGACTTCTCTGAAATCCTATCCTCCCCTCTCTCTACACTCCATTCTGTCTATTATTGTTGGTATTATAATTATTCATGTACATCATCTTTTTCTGCCCTGCCTGTTTTTTCTTCATCTTTTACTCTCTTCTCTCTTCCTCTTCTTTTCTCTTCTTCTCCTCACACATTTCTTAACATGTTATTAGGTAGTCCGACAAGAAAAGAAATTGGGCTTTATTCTTGTGAACTGAAATTGTTCCTACCTTAGCTTCTAAAGTGTTAGGAAGAGATCATCACTCTTGTAAAAAACCACAGTCTGAAATTTCAATCCTCAGGAAGTGTCCACCTAGCCTCCTTCACACTGTAAGGGAGAAGAGAATCAAATGGGGATTGTTAGTAGACTAGAAGAGCAGCAGTTTCAGCCACTGCCAATGTCTTCTGCCCGCGGCCAGCCCCAGCCATGAAGCCTTGGGAGAGCCCAGCCCATCCACGTGCCCTTCACATGTGGTGCCTGCCTGAAAAGCACCCCCTCATAGCCTGAAGCCTGCCATCTGCTGAACAGTCAAACTACCCACTCACAGGTTAAAATTGCATCGAATTTCCCATTCCCCTTACATCCTGCTGTGCTTCTTTTCCTTTTGATGCATAATAAATTATGACATTTGATTAACCTTTGACTCAGCATCAGAATTTACTAAAATTTGACATTTGATAACCCTTTGCATTTCACCAAAGTATCTTTTCCCAGAATATTTGTTATTTCTCTGACCTATCATCCCAAATTCCAGTATGAAATATGAAACATCTGTCACCACCACCAAGATGCAGAGGCCCAGCGGGCTCTGTCATGGGATACAGAATGGTCAGATCACACTGTAACCATATGCGCTACTTTGCTCCAGAAACAAAATTGATTAGAAACTCCAGCTTGTGTATCCACAAATTTATATAAAGGTCAAGCTGCTAGTGTAACTTCTTGGCTATGCCCTGTAGGTTTCCCTACTCTTATTTGTCAAGAAGATGACTCTACCATGAATGCAGACGATTTTCCACAGGTTACCCTGCTCATCAGTTTTCACAGAACATGTAAAGATCCAGGTGCACTTTGTATCTCAGCAGCCAAATGCTTAACTCTGACGGTGCTTCTAAATACAGCAGTAGGCTAGTTGGTGACCATTTGGTGGGCAGGGACTTCCCTTCAACTATTCAGGGACAGCTTTTGTATGGAAGATTAACAATTACTATTCCTATTAGAAGCCACAAAGAGACCATAACCACTGATTTCACTTTAGGGCTTATCTCAGCAATTACAGTTTAGCAATTCTAAAGCACAAGGATTGTGCGCTAAATGAAAAATCCACTAGGTGGTTCTGGTGTTCTTCTAACCAGAAGCAGACAGTGCGAAAGATCTTTCTCCAGCGCTTTATATTCCAAAAGTAAAGCAAAATATGAAAGTGAAAATGTTTTGTTGTTGTTATTTTACATTCGTTCTGGATTATATGTGAATGGATTAGTATTTGTGGTGCTTGATCAGAGACTAAGCCTCTAGTGTTCAAGGTTTTTGTCTCTTTTTTACATAGACACATGGAGGCTATATTTTAATCTTTTAACTTTATTTTTATGGTTAATAAAACATATTAATTTACCCACCTATGCTCTTACGACATAGATACCACCATTTTCTCACCACTCACTTGGCAATGTCTCTCATATAAAGACACGAATTCGAAAGGATACAATGTATTGATATTTGCTTCCAAAAGATACAATGTATTGATATTCATATATGCAGCTTTCCCTCAACTCATTTTCATTCTTGTTTTTAACATTCGTTTTTTACATTTTGGTGACTGTTTTCATTATTATTTTCAGTGACCTTATCCAAGCATGATCCAGGTTTACAAGTTCCTCTTAGAATCCTTATTAGAAAATCTTCTCTTATGTTTTAGAATATAATAATAAATAAAGCTAACTTAAAATATGCTTAAATCAGCCTGGCTCCAAAAATCATCTCAAATTCTTAATTCTCTGTCAGATTTCCCTTTAACTCTTCCAGTTCCTTCTTTCCAGTGTCTTTCTAGTTTCCAGTTATGATTATCATGAAATGTCACCTATCTTCCCCCAAAGCAGCCGAGGTAAATTCCCACAGTGCCAGGCTCTCTGCTGAATCCCCATGGCAGATGACCGCTGTTCTTTCCTCCAGCACACTGGAAAAATGGCACAAGGACAAGTTTCACACAGAACAGCAGACAGCTATCCATTCATCTTCGAGAAGGTTCCAAACCAGAGGAAGGCCAAGGCGCTATGCGTGAACGTTATCAGTGGTAGTTAAAATAGTAGATATTTCTTTCACTTTAAGAGAAAAGAAATGTGGCCAAATCTAAAATGAATGCAAATTCCAAAGAACTTTGAAATGAACCTTTTTAACAAAAGAAATCAGGGAAATTTCAGTAATAATTTTATGAATTCATTGAAAGCCATTTAAATATCAAAAGATAGAATGTAGTTTTCTGAGATGGTTAAACACTAAGCATACACTAAGCATTTTCCAAGTGTTTTTTGGCTACTTACTATGCCACTTATATGTTTAAAAAATGTGACCAAGGGACGCCTGGGTGGCTCAGTTGGTTAAGTGTCTGCCTTCGGCTCAGGTCATGGTCCCAGGGTCCTGGAATCGAGTCCCACATCAGGCTCCTTGCTCAGCGGGGAGCCTGCTTCTCCCTCTCCCTCTGTCTCTCCCCCTGCTTGTACTCTCGCTCACTCTCTCTCGCCCTCTAACAAATAAATAAAATCTTTAAAAAATAAAAAAAAATTTTTTTTAATGTGACCAATAAGGAGATTATGATTTTTAATATTTGGTGTCATTTTCAATGACAAAAGTAATAATTTTTACCTCAATTAATTTAAACAACACAGAAATGTATGAAATACAAAGTAAAAAGATCTTCTTGCCATTTTCTTAGTCCCTCTATCTGCCCAATCCCAGTCCCCAGAGAAAGAGGGTAACGTCTGTTAAAAATAGTTTGGTATATCGCCTTCTAGTAATTTAAAATGGCAATTAGCATACAATGATGTGTGGTAAATTTTAAATATATTAATGGTTATATTTTTAGGTATGTTTTTAGCATATTTTTGGTATGTTTCTTTTTAAAAAATAATTGAAATATACTATGTATATTGTTCTAGTCCTTATATTTACACACTTTTTAATCAAAGAGTATGCCATTATTGCATTAATTATCTCCAATATACATTCCTTTTCAAAAATTGCTTTTGGCTTTAAAAAGCTATAAATTAATGTATAAAACTTGATGAGTTCAGAGATAAAGTCTACACTCATGAAACTATCACCACAATCTATGCCATAAACCTAAACGTCATCTCTAAAATTCCCTCCCACCCTCATGTTTATTATTATTGTTATTATTTTGCAATAAGAACATGCCATATAAGATCTACCCTCTTACCAAATTTTTAAGTATAGAATCCAGGACTGTTAAGGATACACACTGTGCTGTACAGTAGATCTCTAGGACTTACTCTTCTAGTGTAACTGAAACTTTGTACCCTTTTATTAGTAAAAGTACCTCCCTGTTTCCTCCTCCGTCAAGCCTTGGTGACTACCATTCCATTCTGCTTCTATGAGTTTATTTTAGATTCATCATATAAGTAATATCATGTAGTATCTGTCCTTTTGTGTCTGGCTTATTTCACTTAGAATCATGTCCTCCAGGTTATCCATACTGTCACAAATGGCAAGATTTCCTTCTTTTTGAGTCTGAATAATATTCCATTATATTTATATACCATATTTTCCTTAACCATTCATCTGTGGATGAACATTTAGGTTTCTTCCATGTCTTGGCTATTGTGAGTAAGGAACACAGGTGTCCAGATACCATTTTGGGATCCTACTTTCAATTCCTTTGAATATATACCCAGGAGTAGGATTGCTGGATCCAATGATAGTTCTATTTTTAATTTTCTGAGGAACCTGCAAATAATTGTGGCTTCACCAATTTATAATCTTACAAATAAGATCATGTCATTTGCAAACAGATAATTTTATTTCTTCCTTTCCAATCCGGATGCCTTTTATTTCTTTTTCTTGCCCCATTACTCATACTGTGTTGACTAGAAGTGGCAAGAGTGAGCATCCTTGCCTTGTTCCAGATCTTAGAGGAAAAGCTTTCAGTTTTTCACCATTGAGTATGATGTTAGCTGTAGGCTTTTCATATATGGCCTTTATTGTGTTGAGGTAAGTCCCTTCTATACCTAATTTGTTGAGAGTTTTTATCATGAAAGGGTGTTGAATTTTGTCAGATGTTTTTTATGCATCTATTGAGATGATCATGTGATTTTTAGTCTTCATTCTGTTAATGTGGTGTATCACAATGATTCGTGGGTATTGAACCATTCTTAAAGCCTAAGGATAAATCCCACTTGGTCATGGTGTATGATCCTTTTAATTTGCTGTTGAATTTGGTTTGCTAATATTTTGTTGAAGGTTTTTTGCATCTATGTTCACTAGGAATATTGGCCTGTAGTGTTCTTTTCTTGTGGTGTCTTTAGCTTTGGGTGATGCTGACATCCTAAAATAAGTTTGGAAGGGATCTCTCTTCTATTTTCTGGAAGACTTGAAGGATTGCTATCAATTCTTTAAATGTTTGGTAGAATTTAAATTCTTAATTTTTTTTTTTTAAAGATTTTATTTATTTATTTGAGAGAGAGAGAATGAGAGGGAGGAGGGTCAGAGGGAGAAGGAGACTCCCTGCCGAGCAGGGAGCCCGATGCGGGACTCGATCCTGGGACTCCAGGATCATGACCTGAGCCGAAGGCAGTCGCTTAACCAACTGAGCCACCCAGGCGCCCCTAAATTCTTAATTTTTAATAAACATCTGTCCATTTAGTAAATCTATAACCTTAAAGTTATGACCAATGTAGCCCAACCTTAAAGTGGTGTGGTAGGTAAATAAATACTACATAGCAACCAAACAGTAATTCCAAAATATCTCAAGATCTTTACTTCAGTTACCAAACACTTTGAAGAGCGTACATCATTCACACAGTATTTCTTAACATCCCCTTTCTGAACCAGCCTGGTTCACTTGAAGATGTGGGGCTGGGAAGAAACTAAGTTGGCAGTCTCTTCAGTGTGTCTAATGAGGGGAAAGGCTGGGGGCACTTAGACCCTAATATTTTTAGTCTTGCCACATGTATCAGATTGGAAATTTTAATTCTGTACACTAAAAGTAAATCCCTTTATATTACCATGATCACTGAAAGTCCTTGCATAGCCTCTGATTAAGATCCAGAGTTCCTTCATGATGATGACAATAAATTGTAAATGTTTCTTCTCTGTGATCTTCAATTTCCTAAAGCTTTCTTACCTCATCCCCATTCTATAGGATTGAAAAAAATCAGGTTCTAAAGTCTATTTTTTACCTTTAAAAAGCTGCTCCTTATGTTAATTTTGAAATAACAGTCATAATACTGAGTCTTTCTATATGAAAACATCATCCTGTATTTACAGTAGAGGAAACCTTTAAAATTTGCTACACAGCAAAATTCTGACCACTTCTGGTAAAGTTTCACACTTCTTATATTTAAAGATCCTTTCAGAGATGAATCTTAGTCTAATAAAATGGCTCTTGAACTCTAGCACATGTCAGCATCATAGGGAGGGCTTGTTAAAACACATATTCCTGGGCTCCACTCCCAAATTTTCTGATTTAGTGAATGTTGGGTGAATCCCAAGAATCTGAATTTCTAACAAATTCCTAAGTGATGTTCATGTTACTGATCTGGAGAATTCCATACTTTGAGCTTTTTGGATCTGTAGACTTAGCGGCAGATTTGGAAATTTTTTGGCCACTATTTCTCCAAATATTTTTTTTCTGTTCCCACCTCTCTGTCATCTCCCTCAAGTTACACACATATTAGGCCATATGAAATTGTTCCACAGCTCATTAGTGCTCTGTTCATTTTTTTTAGTCTTTGATTTCACTGTTTCATTTCAGTTTCTACTATTATGTCCTCAAGTTCATTAGTCTTTTCTTTGGAAATGCCTAATCTGCTATTGGTCCCACTCAGTGTAGTTTTCATCTCAAACACTGTACCTTCCTTCTTTAAATATTCAATTTGAGTTTTTTATATCTTCCATGTCTCTACTCAACATGGTCAGTCTTTACTCTAGCTTCTTGAACATATGGAATGCACAGTTACTATAACTGTATGTCCTTGACTATTGGTTCTATCATCTGCATCATTGCTGGATCAATTTCATTTGATTGTTTTTTATTCTTAATTATGGGTTATATTTTCTTGCATGCCTGAAAATTTTTTATTGGATGCTACATGTGGTGATTTTACCATTTTGAATGCTGGATAGTTTTGAATTCCTATAAATATTCTCAAATCTTGTTCTAGGATGCAGTTAAGTTACTTGGAAACAGTTTGGCCTTTTTGGGTCTTGCTTTTTTTTAAGATTTTTTTTTTTTAAGTAATCTCTACACCTAACATGGGGCTCAAACTCACAACCCCTAGATCAAGAGTCACACACTCCACCGACTGAGCCAGCCAGGCACCCCTTGGGTCTTGCTTCTAAAGTTTATAAAGTGAAACTACAGTAGCATTTAGTCCAAAGCTAGTTTTGCCTACTACTGACTCAAAGCCCTTCTGAATATTCTACCCAATGCCCCATGTTATGCTTTTGGGAACAGGAACTATTCCCAGCCCCAAGAGAGTTCCAGCAATTGTTCCCTGTAGTCCTCTGGTGAATCTTTCCTCAGCCATAGGTATTTTCTTCACATGTATGCATGAATCAGTTTCCATTTGATGATTCAAGGGGACCATCTGCATGTCTGTGAAGTATGTGCTGGCTCTTTCTCTCTCTCTCTCTCTCTTTCTCTCTCAGCAGCTCTCTCCTGAATTCTTCCTGCAAAGAGCAATTCTATACTCTTCCCTGCAAACTCTAATTGCATTGGTTTCCTTGGGCTCCCAGTTCTGTCTCCTAAGTTCCAAGAGACTGCAGGTTCCATGTAGGTACCCTTTTCCTGAACCTCAATCTGGGAACTCTCTCTAGATAGTAAGATGGGGCAATCATATGGTTCCTGACTCCCAGGGATCACTATCCTTCCTTGAGTGAAATCCAGTGTCTTACAATCCATTGTTTAATATATATAGATAAGCTAAGTTTTTTAGTTGTTCCAAATTGGGGAGTAAATCCAGTCCCTGTTACTCTATTTTGGCCAGAAACTGAGGACTACTCATTGACAACCACTGACCTACTGATTAAAAGCATGCATTCCAGAGCTTGGCCACCTGGGTTTCCTTCCAGTTCTACTATCTAATAGCTATATAACATTAGGCAAGTCATTTAGCTTCTATTTTAGTTATTTGCATTCAGTTTTCTCCCTTTTAAAATGAGAGTAATAATAGTATTCCATAGAGTTATTGTGATAAATTAATAGGAGATGTGCTTAGAACAGTCTGGCACCAATATATGTTAGGTATTGTTATTATTATAAAAATAATAAAGGTTATCAAGTTATTAAAAAATTAGATAAATAAGAAATTTTATTCAAGATACAAACCATATGTGGTGAGAAACAATTTTCTTGGCTAAAATAGCACTTACTATTTCAGATAACCTCTTTAATTTATTCCCTCAGAAAGTTTAAAACAAATTACATATTAAATACTGTTCTTTTTTGGGATGCCCGGTTTTCAGTCAGTTAAGTGTCTGCCTTCGGCTCGGCTCATGATCCCAGGGTCCTAGGATTGTGTCTCACATCAGGCTCCTTGCTCAGTGGGGAGCCTGCTTCTCCCTCTGCCTGCCATTCCCCCTGCTTGTGTTTTTTCTCTCTCTCTCTCTCTGACAAGTAAATAAATAAAACCTTTTTAAAAATTAAAAATAAAAATAAATAAATAAATAAAGACTGTTCTTTTCATATTCTACACAAGTGTTATGAATTGAATTGTACCCCCCCCCAAATTCAAATGTTGAATTCTTAACCCCCAGGACCTCAGAATATGACTGTATTTAAAGGTAGGGTAGTTAAAGAGGTAATTAATTTAAAATGAGGTCCTTAAGGTGGGACCTAACCCATTACCACCAGAGTCCTTAAAAGAAAAGGAAATTACTACACAGACATGTACAGAGGGAAGACCATGTGAACACAGAGTGAGAAGAAAACCATCTACAAGCCAGGGAGAGAGTCCTCAGAAGAAACCAGCCCTGCTGACACTTATTTCAGACATCTAATGTGAAGAAATGTGAAAAAATAAATTTCTGTTGTTTAAGCTACCCAGTCCATGATACTTTGCTATGGCAGCCCCAGGAAACTAATACAAGCATCCCTAGTAATTAAAACTTGATATTAATAAGGCCACAAACTGGGGCGCCTGGGTGGCTCAGTCAATTAAGTGTCTGCCTTCAGCTAGGTCATGATCTCCAGGTCCTGGGATTGAGCCCCACAGCAGGCTCCTTGCTCAGGGGCGGTCTGCTTATCCCTCTCCCTCTGCCTCTGAACCTCCCTCTCTCAAATAAATAAACAAAATCTTTTTTAAAAAGTAATAAGACCACAAATTATGATCTTCATGATCTCTATCATTGTGTTATAAGGCACATTTTTAAACCTCACTGATATAGATATATAGCTAATAAACATAGATATAAATTTATATAGATATAGATATATATCAGTGGATAAATAATTTTATATATTATATATGTCAATTATATATACTCTTTAAAAACAGAAGCATGTGTAAAAGTAAGATATTATGGGTATTTATGATATTTAATAGATAGTTTTGTATAAAAAATTATTTAATAATTGAAAACCAATATTATTTCAATTATAATTTACTTTGACATTTCAAATAACATATCTACAAATAGGGCTAAAATGAACATGGTAGACCTCCAGTAAGAAGATTAAATATCATTTTACATGTAATTAGTAATGTATTTATTTCACAGGGCAAATTAATAAAGTAAAATTAATGTTAATCAGATTTTTAAACAGTTTAAAGTATTCTATAATTCACAGCTTTACCCTGCACAATATTCATCACTTTGCTCTTAGCACTTAACCAAAGAAATGACTCCTCTTTAATTACCAAAATATATCATAAATGAAGAATAAAATCTTTCCTGCAGCTCACTGTTTCCTTGAAGTATTTCAGCAATCCATCTGTGTTCATCTGTTCGTAAGAACCAAAGAATTCATTCAGTTAAGTTCCAAGCAGGAAGAAAAGCCTGTGATGGCTGATAAATATTTGGAAAGATGAGTGCAAAGGAAATGCCATCAGCATGACCTACAAAGTAGAGGGATATTTCAAAAGAAACCAACTACAAAGCAGCCTTTTCTATTACTCATTGATAACTCCCAAGGGTGATGACAAATCAAAAAACCTTCCGAACCATGTTTCTTCCATATTTTGAAGATGTGAGGGGAAGAAACAAACACTTAAAAATATCTTTTGTGCAAATAAATTGGGCCAAGAATGTCAAAATAGGTCAAAGAGAGACATTCCCTCTTAGCTCTACAAAGATTTTGTAGATGAAGAAGAAACTTCAGAAACTATTTGAGGGAAGGGGGGAAAAAAGACAAGTACAAGACAAACAAGATCCTTGTTTGTGGAGCTTTCATTCTGGTAAAAAAAAATAAAAACAGGTAAATAAACAGACAAGATAATTTCAGATAGGGATATGTGTCAGGAATCAAATAAACAGCCTAGTGGACTGCAGCAAGGCTAGAACAGTATTTCAGGTTGGGTTGTTAGGGAAATTCTCTTTAAGGAGGGTGCATGTGATCTGAGTTCAGGATGCTAACAAAGAAGCCAGGCTTGCCAAGATGTGGAGGAAGAGCACTCTGGGCAGAGGGCACAGCACTGTAAAATCCCTGAGATGGGAACAAACATGACATTTTGAATTACAAAAGGAAAATCAATGTAGCTAGAGTTTGGTGGATGTCAGGGACATAAGCACAGAGTGGTGGGTAGGAGCCAGGTTATAAAGTAGGTCTCATCCATCAGTTTGAGACCATCTGTCTTGTAACCTCCCCCTAGCCCATGCTCCATGACCTCTGTGGCTTGATTTGATTATGCCATTCATCTGTCCCTTCATATGTACCCTCTCCTATTGTTATCTTTTTACATGTAAATATTCTATTTTCCCAAACAAATTATAAGTTCTTTAAGAGCAAGACTGAATGTTCTTATCTATAGATCCCACAGTGCTTTGTTTATAAGTTTTGTTTATGTATGTGTGTGTGTGAGAGAGAGAGAGAGAGAATATATACTATGTACACAGAATTTACTAGTGGTTTAGAATTTAAGCTCTAAAACCAAACTGCCTAGAATCAACTGCATTTTATTACTTACTAGCTATGTGACTTCAACAAGTTAACTTCCCAGTGGTTTGGTTTTCTCATCAACAAATGGGAGAACTGTACCTCCCTCACACGGGGGTTGTGAGGATTACATAGGTTACTAGATTGTATAGCATGCAGAACATTTAAAGATGAAAGGTACAGTGATGAGATTAGAAACCAGCAACTGACTGAGAACCAGCAATTCAATACCTATGTATATAATCTGATTACATCTTGCACATATGCACCAGGAATTGTACAAGAATTTTCATGACAGTATAAAACTGAAATTCCATGGAGCGCCTGTGTGTTTCAGTCGATTAAGTGTCTGCCTTTGCCTCAGGTCATGATCCTGGGGTCCTGGGATCCAGTCCCGTGTTGGGCTCCCTGCTCAGCGGGGAGCCAGCTTCTCCCTCTGCCTCTCCCTCTGCCCCCTGCTCATTCTCTCTCTATCGCTCAAATAAACAAATAAATAAATAATCTTTAAAAAACAAAATAAAAAAATAAAATGGAAATTCCAAAGTCCATCAACAGTAAGTAGATAAATTGTGAATAGCCATAAAAAAGAATTTTATACAAAAAAAAAAAAAAAGAATTTTATACAGCAGTTTAAATGAACAAACTAAGGTAACACACACAATATGAACTAACCTCAGGAATATAATGTGGTGCAAAAAAATCGCAAAAGAATATATACAAATTATTCCATTTATATTAGTTTCTCACATTCAAAAATATACGAAACCTAACAATATATATTTAGAGAGACAAACATATGTGATAGACTATCAAGAAAAACAAAAGGATAATAAAAACAAAACCAGGTGAGTAGTTACCTTGAAGAGAGAGGGAAGGATATGGGATCAGAGAAGGGCACACAGAAGACATCAGGGATAATGATAATGTCCTTTTTCTTACACCAGTGTTGGGTACACAAGTGATCACTGATTTATCAGTACTGCTTTTCAAAGGATAGTCTGCAGATCAGAGAACATTGGCATCACCTGGGATTTTTATCAGCCGTGCAGAAACAGGTCCCACCCAGACTGCCTGAATCAGAATCTTCCTTTTAACAAGAACCCAGGTAATTTGTTTGCACATTAAAGTTTGAGAATCACTACTTTAAAATTTACATGAATTTTGTAAGTCTTTTTTTGTATTTAATAATTATTTAATAAAAACTACTTTAAGTTATTGATTCATGTTTGATATCAAATTCTAGTTATCTCAGCATCTAGATCTTGGAAATATCCAATTTCTTCTTGTAATTAGCCCATACACTTCTCTATCAAAAATGAGTACAAGGATGACTGCAGCAAAGCATTGCTCTAGCCCAGTTCAGTACCTGTCACAAAACAACTATTTAATTAATGATTGATCACTGATGATTAACTGTTATTTCGTGTCAAATGTCCCTTCCTTTGGGGTGCTCATTTCAATATCTCAGCAGATTGAAGTAGCCTCTGCAAACATATTATCAAAATCAACTTACTTAGATTATATTACATTCAACATTACCTGGATAAGAGTTTTCTTTAAGAATTATGATACAATCATTTCTACTCTCATGTTGTCTGTAGGAATTGTTTGGTCTACGAGTATCTAAAACAGACTTGGGACTTAATGTTTCTGACCATAATGGAGTATCCAGGTCTGGACAACCACCCATTATAAACTGGATAAAATATACGAAGCACCTGTGTTCAGATATTGGACTATAGGCAGTGTAGGACTATGATCTCTGAAAGCAAGGAAACATATGAAGTGACTTCTACAATTGCCCCAGATTTCTGCCTGGAGGCAGTTATGGACTATGAGGAGAGGGAAGGGTAACCCAAAAGAGCTTGGCTTCCTTGCTGACTCAGAAGCCAGAGATCAGTTTGGGGAAGCTGAGGCTAGAGGTTGCAGGACAGAGATATAGAAAGTAAAGGTCTGTACAGAAAAAAAAGAGCTTCAAAAATCTGCCTAGTACATGCTAAGTATTAGGCCTTACATGAGTAGAGTTAAATTCCACAAGCCAGACAAAGAAAAACCAGAGATCTGTAAGAAGAACAATTCCCAGAATTTGTATAGGGTGGGAAGACACTGGATCTCTGACCAGTCAGTCTGGAGAGTCCTCTAGATTACCTGGGGCATTAAGTGGAGACCCCAAAGGGCTCGTGCCTGAATAGCAAGGCTGACCCATACTAGAGAGAAGACTTCTCTCATCCCACTCTGGCAGAGCTTTAAAAGGGTTTTGAAGTAATTAAAGTGATTAACAAATAATTTAGCTGCCTGCCAAGACAAAAAATAACGTTTTTAAAGGAAGTCAAAACCTAGGTAATGAGCACTGTAGCATTTTTAATCTTCGGCATTCTATCAAAAATTACTAGACAAGCCAAGAGGCAAGGAAATTTGTCAAATTACAACCAGGAGAAAAAAGTCATCCAATTGAAACAGACCCAGAAATGACAGAAATGGTGGAACTAGCATACAGGGATGTTAGAATACCTATTATCACTACATGCAAATATTTAAAGAAAAACATAACAGGAGAAGAAAAATAGAAGGTATTTTTTAAAAACCCA
The DNA here is from genome assembly GCF_004348235.1 of Phoca vitulina. NCBI lineage: Eukaryota > Metazoa > Chordata > Mammalia > Carnivora > Phocidae > Phoca > Phoca vitulina. Next base: position 12,887,902 of record NW_022589722.1, on the reverse strand, counting down.
AATAGAATTTTAGAGATGAAAAAATACATCCAACATGAAAAATTCACCATATAGGATTAAGAGCAAATTAGATACTGCAAAAGAAAAAAGTCCATGTACTTGAAGACATAACAAGAGAGTTATCAAAAATCAAGAATATAGATAAAGAACGGTAAAAAAAAATAATAATAGACTAGTGGAATAATATTAAGCAGTCTAATATATGTATAACATATATATGTATTTTTACAGTTATATATATGTTTTAGAATGGGGGTGAGATATTGAAGAAATACTGGCCACCAAATTTTCTAAATTTGATGAGAGCTATAAACCCATAAAACCCCAAACAGGATAAACACACACACACACACACACGCACACACACCACCACCACCACCACCACCAGGACAGCATAATCAAATCATTAAAAAATCTAAAAGCATCCAGTGGGAAAAAAAACACATTACAGGCACAGGAACAAAGATAAAAAAATTCTGCAGTCTTCTTGTCATAAATCATACAAACCATGGGACAATGGAACAAATATCTTCAAAGTTCTGCGTGAATAAAACTGTAAATTTAGGTGCTATATCCAGTAAATAAACCCTTCAAAAATAAAAGTGAAATAAATTTTTTTAGGCAAACAAAATCTGAGATAATTCATTTCCAGCAGACTACACTGTTAGAAATGTTAAAGATGTTTCCATTCTGTTAGAAAGAAAATGATACCATAGACAATCAAACCTACACAAAACAATAAAAAGTTTTGGGAATAGTAAACATATGGGTAAATATAAATTTTTTTCTCATTTTAAAAATTTACAAAAGAGATACTTGACTGTTTAAAGCAAAAATAATAACAATGTATCATAAGGTTTAACATACATAAAAGTAAAATATACGATAATAATAGCATGAAGGATGGGGGAATGGAATTATAACTATTGTAAAGATCATGTTATACTTCAAGTGGTATACAATTTGAAGATAAACTATAATAAGCTAAAAATGTGCATTGTAAACCTCAGGGCAACAACTAAAAATAAATAAACCAAACAAAGTGGTTTAGTTAATAAGTCAGTAGTGGAGATAAAATGGAATACTAAAACATATACTCCATTAATCCACCATAAGGCAGAAACTGAGGGGGAAAGGAACAAGAATAGAATAAATAGAAAACAAATAGCAAGATAATAGATTTAAATTCAACTCTATCTATGGACTCCGAGAAACAAACTGAAGGTTTTAGAGGGGAGGGGGGTGGGGGAATGGGTTAGCCTGGTGATGGGTATTAAAGAGGGCATGTTCTGCATGGAGCATTGGGTGTTATGCACAAACAATGAATCATGGAACACTACATCAAAAACTAATGATGTATTGTATGGTGACTAACATAACATAATAAAATAAAATAAATAATAACAAATAATAAAAAGGGAAAATAAAAGGTAAAAAATAAAAATAAATAATAAATTCAACTCTATCAATAAATACATTAAATGTAAATTAAAAGACAAAGACAGGATTAAAACATTTTTAAAAAACAAGACCCAACTCTATGCTGTCTATGAAAAAAAATCTAAGTATAAAGACATAGATAGAACAAAATAAATTGGACTATACTTTTCCTTGTATGGAAATTTAAGGAGATTTCTCTCCCATGTATCATAATGTATCCTAATATGATAAACTCATCAATTATAAAATCTTAAATATTATTGAATCTACATCTATCAGTCTATCATCACTCACCAAGTTCTTTCTTAAGCTACCAATAATGTCTATTGACTACATGCACATGAAGTTTAAACTGTTATTTCTGATAATTGAATTTTAGAGTGACATAAAATATTTTATTCCTATACTTAGATTCTACAATCTCCACTGGCCTAGGATATCCATCAAGAATAATATATTACTTTCCTCAAAGCAGAAGAGATTTTGTTCTTCTATGACAACCATTTTTTTGGTATCAAATATGACTATCTCAGCCTCTTTTTTATTTGACTTCTAAATGTGAAATCAGATTGGTGATCACATTTCAGAGTTTCCATTATAATATGTGGCATTTAAACACACTGAAAGTGAAGCTTGCGTTTTCATGTTACACATGAATGGATAAATGCCTTCAGTTTTTTACAACTAAATTTAAACTTTCTGGAATCTTTGCCTTTAGAATGTGCTAATCATATACCACAAAATGGCTCTGACTTCTACAGAAAATAACTCCGCTAAAGATGCTGTGTTCCATCTTTGCAGTGAAATGCAAATTTCTCAAAAGATTGAATAGTATTTTCTTAATAAAATATTTTTAAATTTTACACTTAGGGCACAGAAAGCATAATAAAAATATTCTCTGAGCTGCTGGAATTCTCAAATATTAGGACTGATAACTTTCATTCACCTTAAATCTCTGCCTCTCAGAATTTTATTGTATAACAGTGAATACATTCTATGAATAGCCGACGATGTTCTTTTCCTTACATTATTTATTTTCATTGTATTATCACCAGTTAAAGATGCTCATAAATTTTGACACATTTTCATTGATTGCTTCTTTGAGAAATGTCGATATTTTCCTTTAACTTCTTTGTTCACTTCCTTTCCATCCAACCTTGTCTTGACTTTGAAGCCATTGTATACCTGACATGAAAAGAAAATACCTTAGCAGATCTAATAGCTATTACTTCAAAGAAAAACATAAAGTAAATAAATAAATAAATAGCCTTTAAATCCCAAACTACAAATGAACAATTTTTCCAACTGAGAACCTTTATTGGTTCAGACTCTGGTATTGTTCATCAAAATGAATATAATTTCATATGTGCCTTTATGTACTCCATTTTGATAAGTGTTTTCCTAAGCTGTGTGCATTTTTTAAAGTTTTCATTTAAATTCAATCCAGTTAGTTAACATACAGTGTAATATTAGTTTCAGGTGTACAGTATAGTGATTCCACATTTCCCCTCATCACCTGGTGCTCATCACAACAAATGCACTCCTTAATCCCCATCACCTATTCAACCCATCCCCCCGACCCACCTTCCTTCTGGTAACCATCGGTTGGTTCTCTATAGTTAAAAGTCTGTTTCTTGGTTTGCCTCTCTCTCTCTCTTTTCTTTTCCTTTGCTTGTTTGTTTTGTTTCTTAAATTCCACAGATGAATGAAATCATATTATTTCTCTTTCTCTGGCTGACTTATTTCATTTAGCATTATATTCTTTAGGTCCATCCATGTCATTGCAAATGTCAAGATTCCATTCTTTTTATGGCTGAGTAATATTCCATTACATATTTATATATATAATTTTTATTGTATATTTTATTTTATTTATATATATTAAATTTTATTATATATATTTTATATATATATGTATATATATATATATATCTCACATCTTTTTATCCATTCATCAGCCAACGGACACTTGGCTGTTTCCATAATTTGGCTATTGTATATATTGTATATAATGCTGCAATAAATACTGGGGTGCATGTATCCCTTTGAATTAGTAATTTTGTATTCTTTGGTAAATTCCTAGTAGTCCAATTGCTGGATCATAGGGTAGGTCTATTTTTAACTTTTTCAGGAACCTCCATACTGTTTTCCACAGTGCCTGCACCAGTTTGCATTCCCATCAAAGTGCAAGAAGCTTCCACTTTCTCCACATCATTGCCAACACCTATTGTTTCCTGTGTGGTTGATTTTAGCCATTCTGACAGGTGTGAAGTGATAACTCATTGTAGTTTTCATTTGCCTTTCCCTGATGATAAGTGATGTTGAGCATCTCTTCATGTGTCTGTTGGCCATCTGGATGTCTTCTCTGGAAAAATTCATGTCTTCTGCCCATTTTTTCATTGGATTATTCATTTTTGGGGTGTTGAGTTTTGTAAGTTCTTTATATATTTTGGATACTAACCCTTTATCAGATAGGTAATTTGCAAATATCTTCTCCCATTCCGTTGGTTGTCTTTTAGTTTTGTTGATTGTTTCCTTAGCTGTGCATATAAGTAGCTGTAGTCCCAATAGCTTATTTTTGCTTTTACTTCTCTTGCCTCAGGAGACAGATCTAGAAAGAAGTTGCTACAGCTGATGTCAAAGAAGTTACTGCCTCTGTTCTCTTCTAAAATTTTTATAGTTTCAGGTCTCACATTTAGGTCTTTGATCCATTTTGAATTTATTTTTGTGTATGGTATAAGGAAGTGGGCCAATTTCATTCTTTTGCATGTTGCTGTCCAGTTTTTCTAACACCATTTGTTGAAGAGACTGTCTTTTTCCCATTGGATATTCTTGCCTGCTTTGTTGAAGATTAATTGACCATATAATTGTGGGTTCATATCTGGGTTTTCTCTTTTGTTCTATTGATCTATAGGTCTATTTTTGTACTAGTACCATACTGTTTTGATTACTACAGCTTTGTAATATAACTTGAAGTCTGGAATTGCGACACCTCCAAAAGTTGTGTGTATTTTTTAACTAGTGAAATTTTGTGGCACTTATATAAAGTATGTTCTCCAATCTTCATTTAATAGAAATATGTCTGCTTGACTATGAGTTTCTTTATATAAGACTTTGTCACTGTGGCTTCTCCTCTCCTAACACCTACAATTTGGTGGATATATTCAATCAACATCTTTGTAATTACAAAAGAAAAACGGCACCTAGCCAGGCTCAATTTTAGTTTATTTCATATATGCTCTTCTTTGACTCAAAAACCCTTGCCTAGACAAGATCCTTAAGGTAATCTTTCACTAAAAGTGTTAGCGTAGGCATCATCTCTTTGTTGCATCTTCTGAAATAATGTGAAAAAAATCAAGGAGGCTCAAGTAACTCTTTTCCCAATGACCTCCAGAATTATCGAGACTGGTCTCCGTATGCTTCTGGGAAGTGCCTGTCTGAATGCATTCCTGCCCTGCCACACCCTCACACCCCGCCCCCCCGCCCCCCATATCCCACAGGCTGCTGCTTTAGGAATAAGTTCCTCAACTTGAGTTAAACAGCACCCAGTCGTGTAATATGTTTAACATGTTACTAACATGATATGAATATCAGGTATGTGGAGCATGTCAAACCTATTTCCTTCTTTTTTCTTGTAGAGCTTCAATTGTTTTTTCACTTTAGGCACATAGAAGCTGGCTAATATATATTCTTTTTTAAAGTATCTATCCTTCATTTATTTCTACAAAGAAGCAATTGTCAGTGACATACTTTGGAAGTGGGGTAGACTACTCGCATGACCCCAAGTACACATAGTTGGTGGACTTCCCTATTGTTTGTGAAGCTTCCCTAGTTTACGCCATGCCTCAGTCTACAGGTAGTAGGTGATCTGACCCCTGTCTACACTCCCTGCTCTCTCTGCTCTAACCGTACAGACCTTCTTGCTATTCTGAAAATCACATTCAGCTTTCCCATGATAGGTTTGGGTTTGCTTCGCTTTCACCTCAGTCTGGAATATTCTTTCTCCAGGCAATGATTGTTGATTCTTTCACTTCATTCAGGCCTCTGCTCAAAGGCCACCTCCTCAGAGAGGCACCCCTGATCACCCTACCTTAAAAAAAATAGCACCCCCTATGACTTTATACCCCCTCATAGCCCTTTTCACTGTATTACATATGTGTATCTTTGTTCATCATCCATCTCCCCCACCAGAAAGTAAGTTCCATGAGGGTAGAGACTTCATTTTGTGCACATTATACCAGGCCTGGTACACACTAGTCACTCAGAAAACATCTGGTGAATGGAAGGCAGGAAAGAAAGCAGGCAGGAAGGCAAGGAGGGAGGGAGGAAGAGAGGGAGCGGGGAAGAAAATGTATTATCCTTGTTCAGGTTGGAATATTCTCTTTAGTTCCTAGCACAGTCTGCCAGGGTGGCTGCTGGCTTCCTGAGCTACTCCATTTGGGATCAGCCTACCTAGACCTCCACCCTCATGAATTCCTAGGTGCTGAGTCTGTGGAATTCACTCTGTCGGTTGTGTGCCGTCCCTTACCATCTCTACAAGGGGCTACTTCATGATGCTCTTAACCACTCCCGAAGCTTCTATGGTGGGCTTGGAACTTGGGAGACAAGGTGAGAATAGTAACACTTAATACTTATTAAGTATTTATTATGGGGCAAGCACTGACTTAAGCACTTTGCAGTATTAACTCATTTAATTAATTCTATGAAGTACTATTATTTATATTGCAGTTGAATAAACAGATCGAGAGAGGTTGGGTAACTTTCCCCAATCATCCAGAATTTGAACATGGGTAGTGTAGCTCTAAGGCCCATGTTCTTAGCTATTATCCCTACTGATGTAACACAGCACTGAGCTGGGATTCAGAAGATATAGATGCTTGCCCTTCCTCTGTGATCTTACACTATATTCTTAAGTTTTTTGAGTTAATAACTCAGAGTTAAGGTATACTCTCCTCACCTATTAAGTCAAAAGGTTGGACTACATTATCTATAAATGCCCTCCATCTCCAACATTTCATAACTGGTTTACAGTGAGTTTACAGAGAGTTGTTTCAACTAACAGGTAACTTTTGGGTACATTCTACACTGCTCTTATCACCTTCTGTGGCTCATATCATCTATGTGGCAACATCATAAAATGAGAAAAACACGATCTAGGATCAACTCTTAGCTTTGCCACATCTCAACTGTGCAGCTTTCAGTAACTTATTTGATCTTCTGAATCTTTTTTTAATTTGTTTGCTTTTTGTTTTTTCTAAAATGAATCTAATATTACCCAACTTACAGGATTTTCTCAGGAATTTAAAAAGATAAAGTATGTAAACATGACTGGTAAACCTTAGGTACCCAATTAAAGTTCATTTCCCCCTCACTTTTGCTCTATACAAGTCTTGGGTGTTTTACACAGATGTCCATGTTATCAGACAAAAGAAATGAGTGTCAAGAAATGTTGAGATCTGTTTTAAACTTTTATTTGTGGCCAGATATTTGCTTTATAAAATAAAACAAGAAAATTCAGGTTCCCCATAATTTTCAATTTTGCTCTGTTTACTGTAGATGCAGAAAATGACCTAAACTTCATTAGGATCACCAGAGCAGGTTACAAGAAGCACCTAGGTTGCATTTTAAGAGCAGATGATATTAAGAGACACTTGTATCAAGCTAAATACCAGCTTTCCTATTACGTAGCATTAAAGGCATTTCTTGGCAAGTTCAGACTTCCATTTCTAATAATACTGTCTTTAATATTTGTTTTGATCTCCTTCTGCTGCCAGAATGCCATTTTTAAAATACCATTCTGTTACACTAATGCACAGCCTAGTAAAATGTAATAGAAAGTGGACTCAGAAGCCCTGGGTTTGCTTCTTAGCTTCACAATTTACCAACGATGTGCAGTTGGGCAATGTTCTCAACTTGGTAACTTCTCTGAGCCTCTGATTCTTTATTTGATAAATAAAAATCACGATACAGTCAACCTTACCACATTGTTATGAAGCTTAAATGAGATAATGTATGGGCCTGACACAGAGTAGTCACTTGATGAAAATCGCTCAAATCTGATTGAGGAACACAAATAGGATCATTCATTCTCCAGCCCAATTAAATAAACACATCTCAAAACCATAAAAGATTTTGAGAAAAAAAATCAAATGCAACGAATAAGATTACTATTGCAATGTAAGCAAACCTAATTCCTATCACTTGTCACTTAACAGTGTAATGCAATGAAACAGCTAATACCTGAGCCATAAATCTGTTCCTAACTACCATGAAATGACTCAAAAGAGCCAGGCAGTCCTTCTCTTTGTTGAGTCACGGAATCATTCCCTGTCTGGAAAAGGACAGCAGCTAGGTCTCCTGTGTTCCATGATGGCTTGTTCTTCAGCAATTGTTCAGGCAGAGGGACAACCATAATTAACATAGAACCCTGTTTCCTGCTGGATCCTAGTGAAATGGGCGTCCTGTGTATCTAGGAGTAGATAATGCAGGAATAGATTCTGTCAATAAAGTCCGGAGGACTCACAGGACCCTTCATTTGAATGTTAGGTAAGTCTAACATTACCCCCCAGAAGCTTATCCATTCCCTGTCAGAAGACTCACTGGAATCTCCTTTATCCATATTTATCCAAACTTACAACAGTTTATACCTTCTCTTTCCCCCAAATTTTGGAGTTTTTTATAATAACAATAACAAACATATTTTTAATTTAAACATTCCTTAATCAGACAAAAAGGAATTTCTAGGATGGCTTTTTCTTCTTGGTTGTTTGTCTTTTTTTTTTTTGCTTTAACGAATATTTCCTGAGTGCCCACTCTACACCAGGTACTTTCCCATGGATTATCTCATTTAATGACAACAGGACAGTAGTTGTCAAAAACATGGGCTTTAGAGAGAGAAAGATTTGGGTTCAAGTTCAGGTTCCACTGCTATGTCTAGAGATTTGTCATTATCATCCCCAAAAGAAATGGAAGCTAAGGCAGATTTTAAAACTTAATTGAGATCACCCAGCCTGCAAGGGGCAGAGTTGAAATTTCAACCCAAGTCGGCTTGACCAAAGTTTCTGTTTGTCAGGATTTCCTAGTTGTTTTTTCAGTGCAGAGACGCTTGTCACATGCTGTGGTTCTGAAAATGTTGGATCACACTCTCCTTTGAGAATATTAAAAAATCTGTGGGCTTTCTCCCCAGAAACATAAAATCTATGTTTATTATATGCACATATTACATAGCACCTATAATTTTAGGAGGTTAACAGACCTTTTGAAACCCAGCCCCTAGAGGTCTATGGAGTTTAAATTAACCCTTACTGTTAAGCTGTGGCAGTTGTCATAGTGTCCAGAAGTGGTGTCTTTTCAGTAATAGGTAACCTTTCGGGAAGTGGTGACAGATCATGAGTCACACATAAAAGGTAACTCATTTTTAGTCATTCCATGTATATATTTATTGGGCACCCCCTCTGTGCCGGGCACTGTTAGAATCACTAAGCAAATAGCAGAGGATGAAACTGATGAAAACATCTGCTCCCCCAGAAGCTTATATCCTAACTGGTGATTTTTTATGTGCTCACTCCCCACCCATAAATGGAGTTCCCAAGTTTCTTACCCCTCATGTTAAAATCTGGGCACACCTACTCCTTACTGTAGTATATACACTCAGTTTTGTTCTACATGAACCAGATTTTTTCAATCAGTATAGTTAAATTGAAGGAACTTACCTCAACACAATAAAGGTCATAGATGAAAAGCACACAGCTGCATTTTTACTCAATGAAAAATAAAGGTTTTCGTCTAAGATCTGGAACAAGGCCAGGATGCCCATTCTTGCCACTTCTATCCAACATAATACTGGAAGTTCTAGCCAGGACAATTAAGCAAGAAAAGGAAATGAAAGGCATCCAAATCATAAAGGAAGAGGTAAAATTATCTGTGTTTGCAGATGACATGATTTTATATGTAGAAAACCCTAAAAATTCACACAAAAAATTATTAAATCAATAAATTCAGCAAATTTGCAGGATACAAAATCAAGATATGAAAATCAGTTACATTTTTTTTTTTAGATTTTGTTTATTTATTTATTCATTTATTTATTTTAGATAGAAAGCACAAGTAGGGGGATGAGCAGAGGGAGAGGGAGAGAGAGAACCTCAAGCAGACTCCATGCTGAGCGTGGAGCCCAACATGGGGCTCGATCCCACAACCCTGAGATCATGACCTGAGCTGAAATCAAGACTCAGACGCTTAACTGACTGAGTCACCCAGGCACCCTTAAAAAGGGACTTTTTTTAAAATCCCATTTATGGTGACATCAAAAAGGATAAAATACTTAAGAGTAAACTTAATCAAAGAGGTGAAAGTTTTGTACACTGAAAACTATAAAACACTGTGTTTTGTGCCAGGCTCAACCTATTGATAGTTATGCCATTGGCTAGAAATGGCTGGGTGCATTCCCCTAAGCTCCAGTGAGCTTCCCACAGACATCTCCCCTTTCTAAAACAATGTTACAACTAGATCAACCCTTGTGGTCCTTTCTATGATTGCAAGATGCCCTTCAGCAATAACCATTAGGAAACTTTGAAGAAAAAAATTGATTGATTATTTACAAGCCCTGGAGCACACAAGGCACTCTGGAGGCACCAAATGAGATCTCCAATAGAGAGAGAGAGACAGAGACAGAGAGCAGGGACCTGCGATTCTACTTTTATTGGGATGGAGGGCAAGGGCCTAAGATTTCTTGAGCTCACTCTTTATTGGCCAATTCAAAACATAAAGCAGGAACTTGAAGTTCAGGAAGAGAAGAAAAAAAAAAACAAGTGGCCCAAATGGTCAGTTATCAAAATCAACTAAGATCTCTAAAACATGGACCTCAGAGTGGGAAGGCAGCCTGGTTCTTTATCTACAGTGTGCCTGGCATGTGTTTATTCGAGATAGCCTTTGTTGAAGCAGAGACCCCTGTGAAGTGGATGCCTGGGCAATCAAGGCTTAAGTCAAGCACTTGCATTTCAAAAAGAAAAGCCAACTTTCAGGGCTTATCCTGCACATGGAGGAAAGAAATTAAATCGGATACAAATAAATGAAAAGACATCTGTGTTCATGGATTGGAGGAATTAATATTGTTAAAATGTCCATACTACCCAAAGCAGTCTACAGAGTCAATCCTTATCAAAATCCAAATGGCCTTTTTTTTTACAGAAATTAAAAATATATATATTTCATATGGAACCACAGAAGGCACCAAATAGCCAAAGCAGTTGTGAGCAAGAGTAACCAAGCTGGAGACCTCACACTTCTGACTTCAAAATATAATACAAAGCTATAGAAATCAAAACAGCATTATATGGGCAGAAGAAGAGACATAGAAACAATGGAGCAGAATAGAGAGCTCAGAAATAAATCCATGCAAATACAGTCAACTGATCTCAGCAAAGGTGCCAAGAATACACGCTAGAGAAAAGATGGTCTCTTCAATAAATAGTATGGGGAACACTGGATACCCCCATGCAAAAGAATGAAATAGGACTCATCTTATACCATACACAAAAATCAACTCTTGGATTAAAGACTTAAATAGAAGACCTGAAGCCATAAAGCTCCTAGATGAAAATACAGGGGGAACTTTTCATAACATTCACCTTGGCAATAATTTCTTAGATATGACACCAAAAGCACGGGCGAAAAGAAACCTATAAAAATAGACATCAAACTAAAAAGTTTCTGCACAGCAAAGGAAGCAATTAACAAAATGAAAAGACAACTTATAGAATAGAAGAAAATATTTGCAAACCATATATCTGATAAAGGGTTAATCTCCAAAAAATATAAGGAACTCTTGCAACCTACTCGCAAAAAACCAAATAACCCAATTTTTAAAATAAGCTAAGGACTTGAATAGACATTTCTATTCTAGTAGACATACAGAAGACATATAAATGGCCAGAAGGTATATGGAAAAAAACTCAAAATCACTAATTATCAGGAAAGTGAAAATGAAACCACAATGAGATATCACCTCACACCTGTCAGAATGGCTATTAGCAATAAAAAAAAAAAAAAAAAGGACAAGTCATGGCAAGGATGTGGAGAAGTTGGAACATCTTATACACTATTGGTGGGAATGCAAATGGTGCAGCTTCTACAGAAAACAGTATGGAGTTTCCTCAAAATATTAAAAATAAAGCCTCCATATGATCCAGCAATACCACCTCTGGATATTTAGCCAAAAGTAATGAAATCAGGATCTTGAGAGATATTAGCACTCCCATGCCCATAGCACACCAATCACAATAGCCAAAATGTAGAAACAACCTATATATCCACCAACAGATGAACTAATGAAGAAAATGTGGTATATACATACAGTGGAATATTATACAGCCTTAAAAAGAAGGAAGTCCTGCCATTTGCAACAACACGGATGAACCTGGAGGACAATTATGCCAAGTGAAATAAGCCAGACACAAAGAAAAAATACTGCATGATACCACTTACATGATGACTCTAAAATAGTCAAACTCATAGAAGCGGAGATTAGAACAGTGGTTGCCTGGGGCTGCAGGGAGGGGGGACATAGGGAGGTACTAATTAAAGGATACAAAATTTTAATTATACAGGATGAATAAGACCTATACATCTACCATACAGCATAGTGTCTCTAGTTAATACTATGTTGTATACCTAAAAATTTGCTAGGAGCCTGGATCTTTTGTTGTGTTTTTATCACAAAAAAAAAATATGAAGGTAGGAGGAAAGTTTTGGATGTTATGGCGCAGATTGTGGTGATGGTTTCACAGTGGGTACTTATCTCCACACTTGCCAAGTTGTATACATTAAATATGTACAGTTTTTTGGATGTCAGTCATACCTCAATAAAGTGGTTTAGCAAAAAAAGTTGACACACATTTGAAGGGATGGAATTACTAGTTTACAATTTTGCTTAAGCTTGTAGCAAAAAGGGGCGCGTGGGTGGCTCAGTTAGTTAAGCGACCTACTCTTGGTTTCAGCTCATTTCGTGATCTCAGTGTCCTGAGATTGATCCCCGAGTCTGTCTCCACGCTTAGCGTGGAGTCTGCGTGAGATTCTCTCTCCCTCTCCCTCTACCCCTCCTGCTCATGCTCTCTCTCTCTCAAATAAATAAATAAATCTTTTAAAAAAATGGTTGTAGCAAAAAAGAAAACAAAAGGTGTCATTTCTATCTTCATTTATCCAGGCAGTCACTGAACAGATATGGATTGAGCGCCTCCCATGTGCCAAACCAGGCTGACATCAGCAAGTTTCCATGGCCCTTTGTATGCCACAGTTGTTTGTATAAATACAAAAGGAAGGTAGGAAATCTAAGAGCATTCTAAAGAATAACATTAAGGGTAGGAGAGGTGTCATGAAGGAAAACAAGGACCAGAGTAAAAACATGAAAATAAAACTAACAAAGAAAGAAAGAAAGTGATTTAAAGAAAAATATAGTGACAAAGAAAATGATGGAACTCATATGAGGAAATGAAAAAACTAAATATATATTGAAAAGAGTCGTCACCAGTCTTGAAAGCAAACCTCCGTTAGGGAAACACAGGACAGTAATTGAACATAGCAGTGACTGGACTGAACAGAGCGATGAACAGAAGAGTACCTGGGAAGCTTTCAGAGGCTGGAATAAGACTGAACAAAGGAAGAGATGTAAAGATCAGATGGTCTGAATACCAATTTCAAATTGCTAGTTAGGTGCCTGTGTGAATGACTCATTGTTTCTCATTTTCTTTCCCCAAATCTCATCTTTTGTAAATCCAGAAAAGCTGGCTATATAATTAGATAAAATGAGCCTGGGTCATTGAAAAGCTTCAGTTTAATAACAAGTACAGTGAATAGGATTCCATTTCTCTCTCCAAACCCAGTGAAGTCTATCTTATAAAGCACTGGAAGCATGTCTCTGCACAGTAATTCCCAGAAATGCATTTCACAGCCTTTAGTCGAATGAAATTAGTAGCTTATTTACATCCCCAGAAGGTTTACCAGGCACTTCCTCTTAAATGCAATTTGTGTTTAAAATAATGATCCCATGAGGTATTTTTTTCATCAAATGAACTTAAAAGTAAGCAAAAAAGATTTTTCTGTTCCACAAAATCAATCATCTGGGATTTGGTGGAGGTTCTTTGCTTATTTATATAATATGATTCATCTATAATGGTTCATTTGGTTTACTTTGATTATTGGTTGGTGAAGGCACTATATTTGTGGAGAATATGAGGATGGGGAAGAAAAGACAATTAAAATAACCAAAACATGAGCACAAAGGGTTTAGCCCACATCTGGTAATTAAACTTCTCAGTGTTTCAGCTTAAATTTCATTCTGCCCATTTACCAGGAGGTGACACTATGAGCCCGTGCAGTTTTCTTTTCCCTGCTGGGCCCTGGCACCTGGCCCTCTTCCCAGTCCTGTGCACATCGCCTCGACATTTCACTTCATCCGGGTGGTTTCTGTCGTTTTCTGCTTGAGAAAATTGAAGGCCGGAGAAGCTAAGTGACTTCCCAGCACTCCCGGTGAAGTCAGCAGCAGAGCCAGGCTACAAGTCACAAGCCGATCCCTCCCCATCCAGGCGGCAGTGGCTCAGATTCTCAGCTCTGTTCCAGGTTGATTCACTCGGACAGGAGAGTGTGGGTGCTGCTGGAGAATGTTCTGGGGGTTGGATGTTACTGTGAGAAAGCCAACGCATCATTAGAACATGTTCTTATGCAGTTCTCATCTCGTTCTGAAAACCTAGTACAAGGGACATTGTTCAATTTTATTAACATATCAGTGCTGTGCCCCCTCCCAAAAAAACCACACACACACACACACACACACAAACCACACACACAAACATTGCTTTCATGAAGTAAAAGGAAAAAGTAAAGCAAAGTTCAGTTTTAATGATTTTCTTTTCTTTTTATTTTTAGCTATTCTTTCCTGGCCCAGAAAGCCCTTATCCTCCCCATTCACTTCCCCCTCCGCCACAGGTACAAGGGCCAACTGTGTTTTCTGGTGGGCAGACAGCTTTCCATCATTAGTCTCTGCATTTTATTTAAAGTCATATGACCCAGTGGGAACCAGGAGGTCTGTGATTCTTTCCTAGGAGGTTTGAGGGAGAGAAAGCTGCAACGTTAGATCTCCTCCCTTTTCAGAGGCTCCATGGGAATGAGGAATATGTTTTTAATTCTTTTCTATAAGTACAAAAGGGAACCACAGTGGGCCTCCAATCTCAGCCATTTCAGCCTAACTGCCTTCCTGATTTTTTTGTCTGACATGACTTATCCAGAACAGTGGTTCTCAAACTTGAGTGAGCATCAGAATCACCCTAGAGGGCTTATTAAAACACAGATTGCTGAGTTTCACCCCCAGGGTTTCTGATGCAGCAGGTCTGGGGTGGAGCCTGATAATTTGCATTTCTACAAATGCCCAAGTGATAATAGTCTGGGAACCATGAGAAGTCCTGGCCTTTAGGCAATGTTTTTCACCTCTGGCTACATTAGAATTATCTAGGGAAGCTTTTTTTTTTTTTTTTTTTTTTAAAGATCAATGCTAGATCACAGCCCCAAAGATACTCATTTAGTTGGTTTGGATTCATTTTCATCACTATTCTAGGTGATTCTTCCAACTGTGCTCCAAACCCTATGAGACACCGTTAAGTGTCAGGTTTCCTTTTATAATCAACTTCTCTCCTTGAATGTCTTCGGAATGCAGCTTGAGCGGCGCTTCCTGTGCTTTCCACCATAAGCTCTCTGGTGCCACCTCCTGTTTTCCCAAAAATGTCCTCTTAAATAGCCTTCAGAGCTCACCCCACCCTTAGTCTCTGGGGGGCAGAGTGTGGCGATGCCCCTCCACCCCTATCTTTCAGATGAGTCCACCTACTAACACAGGAAAACAAATCAGTGCTCCCTGGGACAGCTTGGTGTAGGCCAGTAACCAATCTCCAGCCTGGACAGGTTTCCAGGTATTTTGATAAAAGAGTACACGGTTGAGGTGATCAGTTTAAGGCCTTCATTTCAACACTTGAAAGTGCCTCATAGTTTTGATCCAACTAACTCAATTATTAGGGAGCACCACACAGCTCAATAGTTAATTAGATTTTTATAACCAAACAGGTTCTCTTGTCCTTTCTCAGATTCTTTCAATGACAAGATGAAATGAAACCTCTTCTAACATAAGGAAGACTCTACTCTTTAAAATTCCCTGGCCCAAGGCCTTTAATACTACTTCTTAACATTTAAACAAAATATTGTCTTGAATTTTTTTTCTTTCCCTTTTTGTGTCTCATACAGGGTGTACATAGCTCTTAGAGAAATTGTCTCCTATTCTTACTTTCAGCGCCCTGAAGGAAAGGAGCTTGGATATTCATTTCCTGTGTGTTTTCTGAAAGGCAAAACCTTATTAGGAAGACAGTAATAATATTCCCATTGTCTCATGGCCACTACTGTATTGTAAGTGATGCTCAGACTAGACTAAAAAGCATAGAGTCAGAGTCATTTCAAATAATAGATCACATTCACCACCAATTAATATGTGGTAGGAATAAGGGAAAAAGTCACTTGACTTTTTCAACAGTAAAAATACCTGACTATTGCGAGGTGCCAGGCACCATGTTGGGTGCTTTATCTGAGTCTGGTACAAATTAGGAGACTGAAATTCAGAGAGTAAGACATCTTGCCCAGTGTTAACAGGTAGAGCCAGGATTTGAACCTAAGCGATCTTTACCATTGAAGTCCCCGAAGGCAGGATCACTAATGCATTCCCAGCACCTCAAACTCTGCCTGGCATGCAGGCGCTCAATAAAATACCTTTCGAATAACAGAATGAATAAATGAATCTGACTCCCAAGCCCATGTTATCATCCACTAGATATTACTGTGCAGACGACTGGCCTTGGAGCAGATATCTAAATCTTGGCTAAGGGGCTGTGGAACAGAGGCACATGCTACCCAGACTCTACCAGATAACAGGCGGGAGCCCCCTCTTTAGCTTGGCACATGCCTGAAACACTTACACGTGTCTGTGGCTCAGCTTTCTGAGCAGGGAAGAAATTTGCAATCTCAATATAAGTCAAAGTCCTCGGTGTTGAGCTCTTAGTGTGCCCATCCTCTGGCATTTAACCTGTCTATCATACCCAGCCGGCAAAATCACTAACATGCAAGAATAGAAACTGAAAACCATGCAAACATAGCAAGGAACTTTCATACATCAGATCAATAGGAATCTAATTTAAAGCTTCAGGATTGACAGTTTTTTTCTTGTCCATTTACTACATACCCTTCTTTCCCATACAATTAAATGTGCAATTTTTGTTATGAAGTGTAACCACAAGAGTCATTGAGTCATTATAATTATTAAGCAAAGCACTCATAATCATCACCTAATCATAAGCCTTCATAATCAAGATAGTCCCCTTACTTGACATGATTTTAATTTATAAAGTGTTTCATTGATAAATTTAAATGTTGTGACAAATTAGTAAATAATCAGTTACATGCAGATGTAACTATAATTTAAGTAATAACAGAACAGGCTTCTCTTTAAATAAATTAAAAAATATTAACAGTGACTGTGCTAGCCATTCTGCACAGCAAATTGGTGTCCTTCATAAATTATTTAAAGTGTAGCTTATAAATATATTCATATGATTTTATAACTCTGATTGACAATCACCGATGAAATACTATCTTCAAATGTTTGGTATGATATAGAAAGGAAGAACGAATCTGTTCACAATGTTTAGGTGTGTGCATTTGTGTGGGCAAATATGTGTAACCAAACATGGGCTAGGAGTCATCACAGAAGGCTCACCCTACTGTACCAATATGGGGGCTGTGGTTTTTATCATAGCCACAGTGAGGTTATACTATTCTTTAAAATGCTTCAACAGTGATACCTTGGTTGTGGACTACCTAATCACACTAGAGATAAGGCAGGAAAGTATCAGATATTCACTTTTAAAACCCCATTATAAAATATACCACCATGTGCAGCCTACGTGTAAGTCAAAAGGGAGATAACAAAGAGCTTTTTAAGCTCTTTTACTAGAATACTTGGTTTTAGTGCTATTGCATATTGATAAAATATAGTTATTCCCCAATGGAGCTTTCTAAAATCATCTAAATGTATCTGTGTGTACATTCAGAGAGAGGTGGGGAGATGGAGAAACAGAGAAGGAGAGAAAGAAGAGAGAAGAGACATAGATAGAGGTTGGGGGCAGAGTTTCTAGGATTTCTTAGCCTGAGCAGAATGTTCACTTCCATACTAAAGCACCTCTTAAGTGATGGGTACAGACAAATGAGGGAAGTTTTTACTTTTCTTGGTACTCATCTTCATTATCTACCCCCCCATCTATTTATACATTTCTGAATCCCTGTGTATTTTCATTTCCAAGCCATGTCCCTTCTGTAGGAGCTACAAAGAAGATCAGATCAGGAAGTATGGGCAGCTGTATATAAGGCAGTCATGCTGCCATGTTTCTGTAGAGTGGTAACACCGAGGGGTGGCTTAAAAGAGCCTTTAACCCCCATCTGTATCAGTCCCCACCAAGCTACTACAAATATATGTATTAATTTAAGTAAAAATTGTGAGCTTCCATGCAAACTCAGCTTTAAGACAAGTTCCCCAACACCTTTACCAAGGAGATCACCACCCCTATACAAAAAATTCTGGAGCAGCCACTGCATGTGTAATCCAGTGCACTTGGATTCAGTCACTCTGCGGCAAGTTAACAAGTACTTATCCCATTTGGAGAGCCCGAGAACAGAAGGACAAATCCAGAAAAAGGAAGCTTTTCTGCCTCTTAGAATCAGGAAGAAAATCCTATTCCTTGAGCTGTAATCTCCTAGTATAATATAAAGTACTCTGAACTGAACCTGGGATGTATTTAGAGATAGCCTTATTTCCAGAGCTATTAAGTTATTCAATACCTTTTGAGGAAGGAAACATTTTTAGAAGAAAGAATGAGGTTAAGAAAAGTGCTAATACAAGGAAATGACGTGAGCTGAATCTAAAAGGTAAGTTGGTGTCCTCTGAGTGGCAGTCAGGTACAGGGAGGGGAAAGTAGTGATAAACTCAAGGCAGAGGGGTCAAAGTGCAAAGGCATGGGCATGGAGAAGGTATGGTTCCATGAAAGTGGGAACTAAGTCGGCCACATCCAGCACTGTATCCCCAGAGCTTAGCATAGTTGTTTGTAACATAGTTGTTTATAACATAGGAAGCACTCTCTGTATATTTGAACATTGAATGAACAAATCAATTAACTATAGGTAGTGCAGTGTAGCTAAAGGATAGGAGTGCTGTGTGCGTGAAACACAATAAATCTGAGAGAGAAACAGGGCCAGATTACGATAATTCCTGTAGGTCAAACTCTGAATTTTCGGCTTTATAGACAGAAGGAGACCTTTAAGAAATTTTTAAGTGGACAAGTGACATGACAATATTTGCATTTTACAAAATCACTGTGAGAGCTATGTAAAGGATGAATTAGAGACCGGGAAACCAAGTAGGAACAGATTGACATAATCCAGGTAGAGATGATGAAAACCTGATTTTAAAAAGCAACAGTGAAGATAGAAGGGAGAGATGGATTCTAGAGACAGCGTGAAGGCAGGATTGATGAGGTTTGGTGACCAGCAGACATGGGCATGAGGAAATGGAAGAGATGCTTGCATGTTTGATGGTACCGTTCACTACATTCACAAAGAGGGAGACCAGGTTTGGGAGAAAGAAAATGAGTTTCATTTTAGACATGTTGAGGGTCTAGGGAACATCAAAGGGGAGATGGTCAGCAGGTGGTCAGGAATTCAGGCAAGTCTGGTAGGGGAAAATGTTGATTTTTGTCTAAGAGAGAATTAACCACTTGATTAAGATCTTGCTTATTCATTCACTCCACAAATATCCAACTGCCTCTTCAACATCTTCACTTGTCTAAAAGATACGTCAAACTCAACATGGCTCAAACTAAATTCCTAATATTCCCTGAAAAACTTCACTGGCAGCCAAACCCTTGTCTCATTTGATGGAAACTGCATCTTCCTAGTTGCTCAGGCCAAAATTCATGAATGCCTGGGTCCTGGATGCCTCTCTGCCTCTCATAACTCCAATTTCAATTAGCAGCAAATCCTGTTGGATCTACCCTCAGAATATATTCAGAAATGTGGCCACTCCTCACCTCTTCTGCTGCTTCCTCTCTGATACAATCCACCATTATCTCTTGTCTGTATTACTGCAGCGGCCTCTTAATTGGTCCCCTGCCTCCACCCTTACCCCCTCAGGCTTTTCTCAGTATAGCAGCCAGAGATCCTATTAAGATGTAAGATCTGACCTCATCTCTCCTGTTATGCTCCCCCAAACTCCTTGTATCCCAAACCCAAGAAATCTTTCCCACTGTTCCCAGTTCATACCAGCACTCACCTACCTCTTGCCCCTTGTACTTGCTATTCCATGCTCAAGGATGCTCCTTCTCAAGGTACCTTCTGCTCATCCTTCCATAAATCTCACTTTCTTACAGGGAGTCTTCTTTAATTCCTTATTTAAAAGTATACCTCCCCCAACATCTTTCTCTAATTTTTTTCCTACAGCACATATTGTTATTTAATTATGTATTTCATTTATTTTATTTATTGTCTTTTTGCTCCACTAGAATACAAGTTCCATGAAGAGAAGGAGTTTAGTTTTGATGAGTGATTTTTTTTCCCTAGCGTATATGATAGCCCTCAAATAGGATATTCTATTCTATTGGTAGAATATCTCAATATTCCATCTCAGTCACTCAATAAATTGTTGCTGGAGGGAAGGAAGGATAGACTGAAGCTGTATGTGCTGAGCATTATCAATTATGGACAGAATTATAAAATACATGTCCCTCCTTGCAGTCTTTTGGCAGAAATAAGACACATTCCCATGCAAAAAGTTAAGGAACTATACAAATGCATGCTGGAGTCATCTATAACACTAATGTGTTCTTTGGGCTTTTGTGAACTTAGGTCTGTGGGAGACTATAGTGCCACTCTCTGTCCTCAGATTTCTCTTTGCTTCACTGATGGATGACATTAGCCACAAAGCAGACATTTCTTTACTAAGTTCAGCAAAATTTCATATGTTCTTCAGATATAAAACAAAACTGTGAAACAGCATGTACCATCAAGCTACATAACACCACATCTTTGTTCTATAGTCATTTACCTTACGACTCCTTTTGGTTTGATGAACTTGTTAGAGGAGAACACTTTGCCAGGTGAATATTGAGACATTTATAATTGAAAAGTTCTTTTTATTTGGGTCTCCCTTTAAGTCATTGTCAGTGAGTGTAATAGACTTTTCACATAAGATTCTTGCCTTTCTTGCTTGCTTCTACTTTCAGCCTTTGTATTTCTCCTCTTCAGTCCTCAAAAATTGAAATATGGTGGCAATGGAGTGAAAACAAAGAAGCATATCTCTGGTTTGGAAAGTCTGTCAGTTTATCTGTTGTATAAAGTATGGTGATAAATGTACATTCTTTATGTACACTGTAGTAAGTAACTATATAGTAAATGTATACTATAGTAAGAAACATCCAGCAGCGGCCTAGATTTAATCCCTATAATGTATTCATGTAACAAGTTATTCACTCATTTATTAATTCAAATCAGTAAACATTCATTGACTATGTGACACTGATGGGCAAGTGTGCTATTGATGAATGAGTGACTAAGACATAGCTACCTGTCTAGGTGGCAAGAAAGACATTGCACAGCTGTAATGCAAAGAGAAAGGTGTTTCGATGGGGGGTGCCCAAGGTGCTACACGGGTACAAAGAGATCATCACATGAGAGAGACCTGTCACTGTTTTCTTTGCCAACTGTAGGTGGAATCTACTGAACTTCTCTTCTTGGAAACAATAGTCAAAGCTTACATTCACTTTCTAGGAGTCTTGGGTTGTTTTTTTTTTTTTCCCTTTTAACAAGACAATTAAGGAAAGGACATTGAAATTTATTTATTAAGCACCTACTTTGCCATGAAATTATGTTTGAGAGAGATGCAAAAGAAAACAGGTTTCTGGATTTCAAGGGTCTTGAGGAGTACAGATAAGTATATAAATCAATGTATAATTAAGTTTTACTTATATATCAAAGTGGAGTAGACCAGGGTTTCTCAACCTTCATGAATCCCTTCAGGCGTCTTGCTAAAATACAGATTCGAATTCAGCATGTCTGAGGTGGGACCCTGAGTTTCTATAGTTCCATCCAGCTCCCAGATGGTGCCAATGCTGCTCATCATTTGACAACATATCGAGTGACAAAGATATAAACAATAGGCCCAACAACTTTGGAGATGTAGATTTCAATATTTAGGAAAAACCATATCAAAAAGATGAGACAGGGGACAGGAGTTGGGCCTTGAATGAAAAGGATCAGAAGAGACAGACTGGAGAAAAGTAAAGAAGTAAACTGAGTACCAGAGCGAAGCAGTGGAAGATACATTCTGGGAGAGTGAACAGGAGACTTTTCCTGGGGCAAAGAATTACAGCTGTGGGAGAGTATTAGACAACACAGATCGAATGATCGGTTGGGTCATACTGTGGGAGGCTTGGTATGCCAAGCTGAAGACTAAGGGTTTTATCTTATGATCAAATGGACACCAACAGAATTTGGAGGTGGGGAGAAGTAACAGTTCAGTTTATATTTTAGGAACATTGATCAGGCAAATATTATTACTCTAGTTTAAGGATGAGGCAGCAGATGTCTGGCTTAGAAATGCAGTGATGGAAATAGAAAAGAATGTGTGCAAGGTGAGAGGCTCTAAAGACAGAAGTAATCTTTGCCAAAAAAAGCCTCTAGATCCTCAAATGGACAAGGTAAACATTTTAAAGGAAGAACTGATAAGACTTAATGAATAAACTATGAAGAATGAAGATGTTAAAGATAACAATGACTCAAACCTCAATAATTAGAATGGTCATTAAACAAATGTAGATTGAGAAGAGGGTAAGTTTGGATGTAGATATCAGGAGTTTAAAGTGATGGCAGAACTCCACATGGAAACTTCCAGCAAACTGCAGTTGCCGTGAGGTGGAGACCAGGGGAGGGGTCATCACTCAGACAAAGACGTTAGAAAAGTCAGAGGGTGGTGATCATTAAAATCTTGAGGCAGGGGTAGGTCTAGAGGAAGATCCTGGAGAGGACTGAAAGCAGACGGCCAAGGACTAGACTCACAGGTATGCCTTTATTTAAAGAACAGAAAGACAAATGAGCCAGCAATGCCAAAATAGACTGGTAAAAAAATTTTTTTTCAGTAGTCCATTATCTGTAGTGTCTACACTGAACCAAACTTTTGACCCATAGGACTGTTGACTTCGGCAATGTGTGAACACATTTGTATTCCATTCTTTGCACAGTCAATGCCAAGCTTTTCCTGATGTGTCTTCAGAAGGCCTGGGTTCCAGCCCGTTTTGTCTCCTACCCGCTCTGTGGCCTCATCATCAGTCACAAGGGATAAAAATACTACATTACTGCAAGCCTCACAGGTGTTATGAAAAATGACATTAAAAATTTCTTTAAATCATAAATTTCAATGAAGCCTTTTCTAACTCATCAAGAATAAATGTAATTTACATGCCATACTCAAGCTATTGCTCAACTTAGATTACCAGGAGAAAAGATAAACAGACTTATTTTCCTAAATTAAAATAGTCAGATCGAGGTTTCTAAATGTATTCACCAGATTTTACTGAGGGCTTGTGGTATGCTGGGCACTGTGATGGCAGCAGCACACCGGATAAAGAGTTAAAATCAGCACGGGGCCCGCTTTGGCAGGACTCAGACTCTGGCAAGGAAGACGACAAACAGGAGTCATGAATGATAAAACATGAATCAATACATTACAAATGCCATAAGACCCACACGAACCGAGTCCAACGGATGTTCAGAGAAGAGGAAATTTCTAGCTAAGGGAGAGAGGAAGAAGGCCCTGAATAAGGGTAAAACTGTGACAGATGGAGAGGAAAGGGAGGGCATTCTGTCCAGGCCCAGAGGGAAGAGGGCACAGACAGGGCTTGGGCAATGGCGAGGAGCACAGTTAGCCAGGAACATGGAACAATTAGGGGAGCAGCGGGAGATAGTCAGATTGTAAAGGGCACAGATGCCAGGCCAAGGAGTCAGGACTTTGTTCTGTGGACAGTGGAGCATGTTGAGGGCAACAAAGGACGTAGAGCAGCAAAGTAACATAATTATATCCATACTTTAGGGGGTTCAGCAAAAAGGGTGGGCTTTGGGGGGGGGGGAGGAGAATTACCAAAATGCATGGATGTTTTTAAGTTGCTCATTAAAGTAGGGGACAGCAGTATTCTATGAAAACTGCTGCAAGCATATCCTTCCCCCCAAAATTAATTTCAGTAGGAACATGGAATTCACCCCCCTCTTTTCCTAATAATCTGTGTTTTATAGTTGAATGTGAAGTTCTAAAATAGATACACTGTCCACTGAAGCCAGGAAGACTGGCCAGGGCAAGAAGCCATGTACCAGCTCCAGTGAGTCAGGGCAGAAAGGTGGTGGGTAGAACAGCTGAAGCAGAGGTTCTAAACCTTTTGGGGGCCATAGATTCCTTTGAGACTGCACATAGTTCATATATATGTGAAATTCTGCATACAATTTCAGGGGGTTCATGGGCCCCCTGAGCCCTATACATCGAGCACCAGACACTCCTATTAAGAACCTCTGAGCTGGAAAAGACAAAAATAAGGACGCCCCAGAAGCACCGTAAGAAGTAGCACGTAAAAACCCGCAATTACAGAAGTCGGGATTACCTACACCAGATGTTTCCAATGAGGCTCCCTGCCAGAATTACTGGGGGTTATTCCCAGGGCACAATCAGACTTTTTGGAGGCAGGCAGGACTCAAAAATCTGAATTTTTAATTAACTGAGGTCATTGTGGTATGAAAGCAGGTTTTGAAATCTCTAATCTAGTTTCTTTGGGACAACAGCTATAAATCCTTCCTAGGCAGATGGGACACTCTGCTATTTCTAAAGATCTTAGTAGAGATCCTTCGATATGTTGCAATGGGGCTGAACCACTTAAACCTGACCTTAAGGTCTCAGCGCAGCTTCATTCGCTCCTTTCATTTCATCCCTCACTCAGCATGGTTGCCATGCCCTCATGGAAGACACCCTTTCCTTCCTTCAGCCTTTTGCAATCCCAACCTTCCCCACTGTGCTTTAGTTATAGTTCCTGGCCCATCATCATCATCATGGCTCTTGACTTCTCAGGGCTCAATGCTAATCTCAGGTTCTAGAGGTTATCCCTTGAGAATGAGGCATACTGGAGTTCCTACTAGATATCCTCCTGCAATTCCAGGGTGACTCATTCAGAAAGTCCCACGGATCAGGAAATAGGTAGATTCCCTTAACTGACCCTTGACCTCCATACTATTTCCTGACCCCGATTCTCCGGCCTGCCTCTGCAGAAGCAATGGAAATAGCTAAAGACCAAAGGACTAGAGAATAAGAAGGCAGTCATTTAATGTATGCCTCTGATGTCCAGTGTTCCTGGTTATTTCAGGAAGAGAACCTATTGTAGAGTCAGGCTCTCTTACCCACCAGCCAAACTGAGCCACTTTGGAGCACTGTGGACCAGGGAGGCTCACCACAACCTCAAAGAGTCAAAACTGAACATTTGAGCATCGAGCAAATTCTCTGACTTCGAACCTCCTAGCTAGCTTTGAGTTTTCTTGGGTGGGTGGGTTGGGCTGGGCAACAGTGGTTAGCCAGGACAGAAGAACGCAGGTCCCTGCACAGACCTGGGAAGCAGCAGACACCGTGAAGCACGGTCTCCAACGCCGTCTTCACATGGTTCCAAACACGTTAGGTTTCCGAACCACTTAGAAGTAGCTCATGCTTGCACCTCAGCCTTTCAGAATATTATTATTTTGTTCCTGATGTAGCAGAAAG
The DNA here is from genome assembly GCF_004348235.1 of Phoca vitulina. Classification (NCBI taxonomy): domain Eukaryota; kingdom Metazoa; phylum Chordata; class Mammalia; order Carnivora; family Phocidae; genus Phoca; species Phoca vitulina. The sequence continues at coordinate 12,862,545 of NW_022589722.1, read as the reverse complement.
GGAAAGGATGGGAAGTCAGGGAGATCAGGTAGTTATTTACTGTGTGCTTTTGGGCCTCTTGCTTAATCTCCCAAGAGCTTCAATATTTCCTTTTTTTCTTCTTTTTTTTTTGTGGGGTTTTTTTGTTTGTTTGTTTGTTTTTTGGTGAAATGGGCATAATTATTCCTACCTTACTGGGTTGTTGTGGATATTAATGTGGTCCATGACACACATCTGATATTAATGTGGCTCAGAAGAAGCATTCAGTGTCCCTTCCCTCCCCATCCCCAGCTCCATCATCCAGATCGTTGGTTAGTCAGCTTACATTGCAAGGTGCTAGGACTTGGAATCTATCCCTGAACACATCCCTACCTTCTATTCCAGAGCATAACCCAACAATAAGAAGCTAGGTGATCAAGAGCAAATTCACTTAACCACTTTAAAAACCTCAGTTTCTTCATTCTTAAAATGATGGGTTTGTATGAACGATCTCCCTCCAGCTCTTCCCCTCACTGATCCTGCACGAGAGGTAAACCAGCCCTCTCTGTTATTAGCATGCAACAAGTGTGACTGCAGCCATGTCCTGGGCTGTAACCAAAGAAAATAGCCCACTGAGATTCAGAACAGAGGGGAAAGTATTTAAGGATGAACAGTAGGAGACCTAAACCATTATAGCCAGGTAGAAAGATACAGAGAAGAGAGATAATGTTAAATTACAGTTGAAGTGAAGGTGGAAATCACAGCAACAAAAGCAGTCCCAGCCCTAGAGTCTAACAGCAGAGTCTGCGACATGAGACAAAATGTCATTTCCAAAGGTTTTTAACAATTGTGCTTCTGCAAGAAGATTTGTAATTACAAACACGAACAATCCTCGGCATATATCATTTCTAAAGATAGAGGCTGTTACTCTGTTCCAGATGAAGAGCTAAAGAATATCTCACACCGGTTGGTACATGACAAGGCGGTAACAACCAGACAATTAGGATGATGCATCAGCAGAACTGGAGTCACAATATGCCATATACAGATGCTGATTCCATTGACAAGGAAGGGACATCACCATCACATCAGCAGCGGAAGTCTCTAGATAAAGGGAAACCGTATCACACAAAGGAGGAGGACATTCTACAGGGTAGAACAGTACCACTTTGGCCCTACCTGAATAAGCTCTCAAAGGCAATGAAGGATAATTTTATTTTTATAAAAGGCAGCCAAGAAAAATATTTTTAAGTGAGGGAGTTGGTGGATAGAAAATGTAGGGGCGCCTGGGTGACTCAGTCAGTTAAATGTCTGCCTCTGGCTCAGGTCACGATCTTAGGGTCCTGGGATGGAGCCCTGCATCAGGCTCCTGGCTCAGTGGGGAGTCTGCTTCTCTCTCTGCTCCCTGCCCCCCGCCGCCGCCAGCTCATGCTCGCTCGCTCTCTCTCTCTCTCTCAAATAAATAAATAAAATCTTTAAAAAAAAATTTTTTTTAATGTAAGTCCCTTAATATTGAGTTATTGGTTTGCCTGTGAACCCTATGTTTTGTTGGGCTTTTCTAGGGTTTGTATCATTCACTGCTTATAGTAAATGATAGGCAAGCCAGGTAAATTTAAGAGACAATGAGTTAGGGATGCCTGGGTGGCTCAGTTGGTTAGGCGACTGCCTTCAGCTCAGGTCATGATCCCAGGGTCCTGGGATCGAGCCCTGCATCAGGCTCCCTGCTCAGCTGGAAGCCTGCTTCTCCCTCTCCCACTTCCCCTGCTTGTGTTCCCTCTCACGCTGTTTCTCTTTCTCTCTCTCTCTCTCTCTGTCAATTAAATAAATAAATAAAATCTTTAAAAAAAAAGAGAGAGACAATGAGTTAGATGGCTCTCAGGTGGAGTCATCCTTGCACTTGCTTTCTTCCTCTCACATCCCACGTATACTTTGTCCGGAAATCTGTCAACCCCGCCTTCAAAGCACATCCAGAATGGAAACCACTTCTCACCACCATCACCACCACCTAGAATTAGGACTGCGGGCTCCCTGCACCTCCCTTTACCCCTCCAAAGTCTGTTCCCCAACATGGCAGCCAGATTGATGGTTTCCACTCTTAGGCTCAAAACCCTTCAGTGGTTCCCCATTTCACTCAGAGCAAAAGCCAAAATCCTTCTTCACTGGCCTAGAAGGCCCATGGGGCTCCCTGTTAACCTCTGCCCTCCTTTTCTTCACGGCCAGCACTTCAGTCTCCTTTCTTCTCCCACACTCCAGGGAAGCTCCCAACTTAGGGGATTTGCATTGGCCATGGCCTCTGCCTAGAACTGTCTTCCCCAAATATCCACCACACACGCTCACTTCACTTGAGAGTTTACTCACATTGCACCTTTTCAATGAAGTGAAACCTGGCCACCCTTAAAGTTATAGTTGGCTACTCCCATCCTTTATCTGCTGCTCCTGTCACTCCCTAGTTCCTTCATCTTTCTCTACTTACCACTTTCTAACATCATTATTGAGTTTCCTGATTTATTATATTTATCATTTTCCTTTTTATCTCTTCATACTAGAGGGCAGGGACCTTTGTTTTGCTCTCTGATATAACCCAAATGCCTAGAACAGTGTCTGGTACACAGTAGATATTTATAATTATTTGTGGAACAAATGAGTAAATATAACAGAAAATCCAACTCAAATTGGCTTAAACCAAAAGGAAATACTGTCCCATATAACTGGAAGTTGAGAGGTGTATGGGGACATCTGGAGGAAGCTCTGCTTCCCTATGATTCTTCTAGGTCAATTACTTCATCAGGCTGATAACAAGGTGGTTGCAAAAGTTCTAGGATGAATTTGGGGCGGCCCAGGCTGGGACAGGCAGGGGGGATGGAGGATGACTCTTTGAGACTGTCTTTTAAGAGTGAGGACACTTTAGCTAGAAGCCCCAGCAAACTTCTGCTAGCATCTCATTGGCTCAAATTGAACCAGTCTTTGTTGCCAGGGGAATGATGTGCAGTGCTTTGCCTCACTGGGACGAGGGATGGAAAAAAGCAGAATGGATTTAGCTAAGATTAATCAAAACCCACCTCAACCCCACAGTCACCTCACAATAGGGGAGGAGTGGGATAGATAGTTAAACCTAGTGTCCACTTCTCAAAGTTAACCAGATAAGACAGACAGGTAGACAGAAGGCTTGGGGGAAAGAAAGGATTTGGTCAAAATAGAGATGCTGGAAAACTGAACATTCTGAAAGATCGCACTTGATTTTCCTGGTGGTGATGCTCTGAATTCAGTAGCATATGAGCTTTATGACTTACTGGACTTGCTCAGGAGTATTGGAAGCGTTTATGTGGACTGCACAGAAGCCCTACTCACATGTGACAGTCTCACACCATCCCTGCTGATCCAGATTCACACAGCAAATATGGTTAGCAGTGAATATGAAACAAAGTTGTTATTGATTCTGGTCTCACTGAAAACCAAATATAACAAATATTTCACACTCTTACAGTTTGTAGATGGGGACAAGGTGACTGAAATATGGAATACTCTTTATTTGTTAAATTCATGACGTGGGACGAGATGGAGACATATGGGACATGGAATCTGAGATTTCTGCAGTGTTTTGCTTCTGCATAAACCATACAGAAGAGCTTATCACTCCTGCTGATTTCCAGTCAATGATCATTCCTCCTGGGATTTGGCAAGAGCCCATCTCTGCTATCTGTTGAAAAAAAGCCATGGGGAATGGGAAAATCTTGTCTAATCAAATTAGAAAGCTCAACAAAATTTCTGAGAGAGGAATGATTAAGAAGAAAAAGTTTTAGACACAGTTTGTATGCACAATTTCAGGCAAACAGTGAGCAGATTATAACAGGATTATATTCTATTCATACTGTGAGTGGGACTTCATGGAAATAACTTATTAGCAGTTAGGTTCCTAGACATAAACTCCCATACAAGTGATACAGCGGAGATCATAATCTCTTAAATCCATGTAGCAAAAGAAAAATTTGAAAATTTTAACTCCAAGATTATTTCATTCTATGCTTTGACTCTCTGGATCATTTAGGAGTAGTTTTTTGTTTTGTTTTAATTTTTTCTTTTCTTCTTTTTTTTTTTTTTTTTATCAGTCAGGGGGAACAGAGTTGGGATAGGGACACAGTTTTCAAAATGACTTACTATATTTCCTAGATTGTAGGTACCTATAATTTTATAGTTATGGCAGACAAAATAATGGCCCCCAAAGATCATATGTCCTAATCCTGTAACCTGTAAGTACATTAAATAACATGGCAAAGATGTATTAAAGTTGTAGATGGAAATAAGTCTGTTAAACAGTTTACTTTAAAATAAGGAGATTATTGGGGTGGCTGGGTGGCTCAGTTGATTAAGCATTTGCCTTTGGCTCAGGTCATGATCCCAGGGTCCTGGGCTCCATGAACCGCACCCCCCACCTCAGGCTCCCTGCTCAGCAGGAAATCTGCTTCTCCCTCTCCCTCTGCCCCTCCGCCTGCTCATGCATGTGCTTTCTCTCTCAAATAAATAAATAAAAATTTTTAAAAAAATAAATAAATAAAATAAGGGGATTATTTTGGATTATCCCAGTGGGCCCAAAGTAATCACAAGGGTCCTTGGAAGTAAAAGAGAGCATGGAAGAGGGAATCAGAGATAAGGCACCATCAGCCTGATTTTGGTAGCTTTGAAGATGAAGGGAGATGGAGATGAGCCCTGGAAATCGGACAGTCTCTAAAGATGGAAAATGCAAGGGAATGTATGTATTCCTCCCTAGAGCCTCCAGAATAGAATGCACCTTGCTGACACCTTGATCTTTGCCCAGTGAAATCCATGTCAGACTTCTGAACTGAAGAACTGTTAGAAAATAAATTTGTGTTGTTTTAAGCCATTAGTTTTGTAGTAACTTGTTACAGCAGCCATAGAAAACTAATACAGCTATCATTTTATAGAACCACATATTGCAAATAGAAAGGTACTGAAATAGCCTTGAGTTTGGAACATTCTCAGATGCTTAATGAAATAGATTAAAGTCTGAACAAGATCCAGTCCAATCCACCTTATCAAACGGGAGCACGTTTCAGGAATTGAGCTCTGCTATCTGTGTTTATGGACACTTCAAGAAATAGCAGTGTACTCCCCACTAATCACAAACCAGAAGACTGCTGAACAGAATGTACAATTGTAAGGATGTAGAAGGAAACACGAATTTTATTTGCTTTTCATACAGAGGCAGATTCTTATTTCTAGGATCTCTATTTGCCTGATTATAAGAAATCTTTTCCTTTTTTTAAAAAACTATGAAATTTCCTCCCTCGAATTCCAGCATGTTTGGATGAGTTTTGGTGTTGTTTCTGACATGGACTTTCATATTTAAAGATAAGTGACAGGAATCACTATCTATTGGGGTGCTTGATGCATAATCATTCCATGTATATTGGAATAAAATACTTACTTGTTCACATTCGAAGCACTGCCCTAGGCAGCAGGGTGCAGTAGTCAATAATCTCCATTCAGCTCTTGCCTTCCCAGAACTTAAAGTCTAGTTGGGAAAGCAGACACCTACGAAGGTCATCACAACACAGTGTGGGTTAGTGCTATAATAGAGGGGCACTTTGCTGAAGGGCACCTAACCCAGTCTTGACAGAGAGTAGGGGGTTTTTAGAGGAAGCAGTCCCTCTGGCCCTGCCTTCATTAGGTGGCTGATTTATGTCTGCAGAGCTGGGTCTCGTTCCTCGGTCTCTTTCTCCTGGTCAGTTTGAATTCCTTGCTCAGGGACTCACCCTGTTCCTGGCCGTTGAATGGCCATTCAACACATGTTGTAAGGAAGAATTCAAAACATTCTTCAAAATTGTGGCTCAGTATGTTTTTTAAGCTACTGTACAGGTATAGCTTTGGCTTTTCACTTCAAAACTTGCCATGCCACAGCTGGCCGGAAGTCTTTAGCTATCCTTTCGCTGTATATATCTTGCCCATCACATTTTGCTAACTCCCAATGCAAGAAAAATCGTATTTATTTTTAGGTAAAATATTTTATTTTTCTAGCTATAAAATAATACAAGTTCATTTTAGGAATCTGGGAAATTGCAGAAAAGAATAAAGAAAAAAGTATTTGTCACCATACTTCTATTACCCTGAGTGTATCCGCCCTCAGTTTTTTATACAATCAATCCTCTTATTCAGATTCCGTATTTGTGAATTCACCTAATCACTAAAAATTAATTGTAACCCCCAAACCGATACTCTCAGTGCTTTCTCAGTCAGTCAGGGGCCCGGGCCTGTGCAGAACAGCAAAAATGTTGAGACCTGCCCCACGCCTTCCCAGCTGAGGGCACTGAGGTTTGGGCAGGGCGATGCTCTGCCTTCTTGTGTCAGCTCGCTGGCTGTAAACAAGTGTCCTTTTTGGGGTTTTTTGGGTTTTTTTAAAAGCTTCCAGGATTTTTTTTTAAGATTTTATTTGTTTGACAGAGAGAGACACAGCGAGAGAGGGAACACAAGCAGGGGGAGCGGGAGAGGGAGAAGCAGGCTTCCCGCCGAGCAGGGAGCCCGATGCGGGGCTCGATCCCAGGACCCTGGGATCACGACCTGAGCTGAAGGCAGTCACTTACCGACTGAGCCACCCAGGTGCCCAACAAGTTTGTAGTTGACTTTAGTGCCGTATGTTTTCACATTTTTGTGCTTTTTGTTGGTGATTTAATTGTTTAAAATGACCCCCCAGCAGAGGGCTGAAGTGCTCTCTTGTGCCCTAAGCACATGGAGAAAATACATGTGTTAAACACGTTTTGCTGACACGTAAGTTACAGTGCTGTTGGCCTTGAGCCCAGTGTTAATGAATCAACAATGTATATAAAATAAGTTGTCTTCAAAAGTAAACCCACATAAAACAATGTTCTATATTGATCAGTCGGCAAAATCATGGGACCAGAGGTTATCTTTTCCCTAGGAGCACTGATTCAGTGTTGACTAACTCTGTATTCATAGTTACAGAACATAACTACCGTCAATACTAAGAATCTACTGCATTTTCTTTATGCCAAAATAGAAAAGAGAAATCATACCATGTCGGGTTTGGTCAGCAAACCCTGAGACGGCGAATGAAAAGATGACTCCAGACACCTTAGTAGGAGAAAGGAGAGGGCTGGGGACCAGATGCTCTAGTGGCATAAGGCCTCGAACCGAGCTTTATCGGGGTCTTATCAATACACCAAGTACAAGCACAAAACAAGGAGGCAAGAAGTTTGTGAAGTACGTGACCACCACAGGTGCCTGTTTTTCTTCAAAATTTAAACATTCACTCCCTAGAGGAGAACCTTGAGCCACAGTAGGAATCCGGCCTCTTTCAGCCAAGAAACTTCAAAGGAGGCTCAGCATTCCGGGCACTCCTCCTTTGCTTTTCAATGAGTCCCATCCAGGGAGGCACATACAAGTCAGATTTTGTCTATCCAGGCACTGTGAATTCCCACATTACCATTTGTTAATTTTTGTATCCCACCTTTTTTTTTCATTTAACCTACATTCTGAACACTTTCAATGTTATTACATATTTTTAAATATGATTTTATTTTTTTAAGATTTTATTTGTTTATTTGAGAGAGAGAGCACAAGCAGGGGGCAGAGGCAGATGGAGAGGGAGAAGCAAACTCTCCGCTGAGCAGGAAGCCCATGTGGGGCTTGATCCCAGGACCCCAAGATCATGACCCCAGCCGAAGGCAGACGCTCAACCAACTGAGCCACCCAGGTGCCCCTAAATATGATTTTAATGATGGTCAAATATGACCAAATGGATCTCCTTGATTTATTAGTTTCCCTCTTGCTAGATGTTAGGTTATTTCCAAAGATCATTCTTATAAATACATTTTATGTTTTTCTTTCATTCATTCATTCAACAAATATTTATTGAGTTCCAACTATATTTCAGGCCTCATGCATAAGGATACAAAAACAAACAGGATGGATATTTATTCTCAGGAGTCTCTGTCCTCCTGAGGTTTGTAATCAACTGAGAAGGACGGATAATAAGCATTTACACAAATAATTCATTAGAATAGTAATAAATGCTAGCAGGGACAAGGACAGGAAGCTACAAAAGCACACAAGAAAGCCTGATCTTAATGAGGGAGTAGTTCCCTGATGAGTGACATTTTCAGCTGAGCCCTGAAAGAACTCAGGACCAGAATGTACTAGACTCCTATATTAGAGGTAGAGGGAAAGGATTTTTCTTCTCTCTTCTTCTCTCCCTCCTCACCCTCCCACAGCACAAGCCAATGGTGCATCAGTAGGTTTCGCCTTCGTGGGCATGTGACCACAGGGTCCGGCTCCTGTCTTGGCTGCCTGCCCACACCCAGTACCACCCATTCTTCCACCCCTAGAGGGTAGGGGGGCTATCAGGCTAGGCTAAAAGATGTGTCTTCCTGGATGAGATCCAGCACATAACAGCCAGCAGACCCCACAGGACCCAGCTGGCAGAAAAGAGGGGGTCAGATGCAGCTGCAGGCCTGCCCAGGGTAGGGCCTGGGCTCAGCCTTGGGGTAAGGCAAACAGACGTACTGCAGCTTGGCACTGGCTGGGGCCACCACAAATACAGTCCAAACCCCCTCCCCGTGCCCTTTCTTCCAGTAGAGCAGGTGCTCAAAATCATCCCTTGCTGTTGTTTGAAAGATCAAATTCAGAGTGCAAGTGGCCATTCAGGGATGTAGGTATATAATAGGTGAACAAGTCAGTAGTATTCAAGTCAAGAACCAGTTAAAACCATCAGCTGACCTCATTCCACACCTTAAGGACCGCATTACTTTAAGAGGTCCAGTGTTCACTTTGCCAGAAAACCTTTGAAACCATTTTCTTTGAGACTATTTCTCCACGAAATATGTCCACAGAACTTGAGACAAGTGAACATCAAGGAATTGGGATGTGCAAAGCTTAATTATTTGGGAATTATTGGGGGGAGTATCAGTCTGAATTATATCAAGCAGAATTTTAAAAAAATGCAATTTGTACTTTCTGAAGTGTTAGCGCTAAGTCTTAACTGCTAACTAGCCATTGCCACTAGAGGTCCCGCCTGCCTGACTTCACCAAACAGATAAGCATTCTTTGTAACTAACTAGTTCCCTGAGTGGTGTGATTTGTAACACATCACTAGTGCTTGGAAATACTTATTCTCTTAAAAAAAGATTAACTGCAGTAATCTTTGGCACGCCGCAAATTTGCTTAGCAAATTCTCTCAGCACAAATGAAACTTCAGCTGGTTATAGGCTAAATTGTTATCAATTCCAAAGCAGCAATACCCAAATTAGTATGCAATGCAAAAAGTGAACTTCTATCCTGAAGCCCTTGACATCCAGGATGCAAATTAATAGTGACTTATTTACCAGCCATACACCGTGATTCTCTAAAAAAACACTATGATGACAACATATATATTAATCCTAATAAGGTTTCTCCAAAGCATCTTTACAGAAACTTCAAATTCCATACCCTCTGGGCTCATATTAGCTGCTGCTCACCTCAAGTTTTCACCCAGAGAGGCAGTTTGAAGCTGATTTGGCACCTCTCCCAGCTTTCTAACAGTCCCCAGGTGAAAAAGAGGAGAAGAAAATTGTTAGTTACAAAATCAGGATCAGAGTTCATAAACTTTTGCCTTTGCTTTCTATGTAGCCTAGTTGAGATTCACTCTTTCCCAGAGCGTATGTTAGAAAGAGCCCCCTCCCCCCACCTTCTCACCAAGGTCTTTTCCATTCATTGCTAATAGCAAGCACATCTCCACTTTGCTCAACCCTCAGGGGCTCCATGCTCCCTGACCTCACAAAAAGTTCATGCCCTGCTCTGCCTTTGTCAATACCCTCAGCCGTTCCTTCCAAGACATTGTTCAGCTTCTGTGACATGATCTATTCTTAGTGAACCCATGCTGGGAAGTCTTAAACTTTCACATTTTCATCCAAGTGACTTCATAGTTTGGTCTCAGTATAAATAACTGCAGTTTGTATGTGTTTTCCCCCACCAAGGATGGATTTTAACCTTCAAAGCCAGGGTATTAAAGACTCTTTAAGAACTGCAATTGCATTTGTAGGAGAAGCACTCATTCTGTCTCAGGTTTTCCTGTGTCCCTTAATTTTTCTATCCATGACACTTGAAACAGTGGTTCTCAGCCCTAGTTGCACATGAAAATCATCTGGGGAGCTTTTAAAAAGCACAGATGCTTGGACTTCATCCCATATCAATTGAATCAAAATTCCTGTGAGTAAAGCATTGGTATTTTTTATAGCTCCCAGGTGAAAGGTGCAGCCAGGGTTGAGAACCAGCGCCTGTTAAGTGTCAATTAGGATTGTTTTGCTCACATCACCTGATCAAGATTTTTAAGAAAGATATCCCATTGAAATCCATGGGAATTTAATATATGTTAACAATAATGGCGCTTTGTATTTTCTCTGGAGATTTTAACATTTTATAGTACTCTCACAACTCATTTGCTGCATAATCGGTCAATATTTATGAAATACATATCAAGGACCATACTAGGTGCTAGAACAAAAATGATGGAGAAGACATGACCCTTGCCCTTCAGAGACATACAAACGAGTCAGTGAAATTAAACAGATACACTTCCAGACAAATTTCAGGTGCTATATATAGAGTAAGATGGAAGTCCAAGGAAGGAGTCATTTGATATACATGGGAGGTTTGGGAAAGGACTCATGCGGGCAGTTACTCCTTTGCTGAGTCTTGAGAGATGAGTAGGGGGTCTCCAAGTGGAAGGTAGGGGGCTGAGAGAGATTTCAGGAATTTCAGGCAAAGGGAGTGGAATAAGCAATGAAGCTATGGAAATACTGGCATGTTTGGTTAATTAGGTAGGAGGAGAGGCACGGGCAAGAAATGGGTATAGAGAGTTCACAGGGGGCTTAATTCTGCAGTAAAGAGTTTGGACTTTATCCTGGAGGCCACTGGACCGCCCACATTTTTTATCACACACCCCATCAGTAAAAAATGTTAGCAAAACTTCCAATGTATATTTATTTATTTATAATTTACCTAAGTGTAATGCTATGTTAATTACAAAACATATGCCAAAGACAAAGTTTTTAAAAGGCCAAGATTAAAAATATAACTGGAAGTTCTGATATTGTCCTCCTTTGCTCCAGTGAGTCACCTTGCACATCCCTGGAGTATATATTCCCCGCTTTAAGATCACTACAACAGACATGGAGAGTAAGCAACATGACTTGATCTATACTTCACAGAACCTGTGAGGTAGGTAGGGCAAAAATAGGAAAAGTAAGCCTCAGAGATATAGAGTGACTTGTGAAAGTCATGGAGCTAGTTACATCATAGAAAGGACTAGGACTCACACCGAAGACCCAGACCAATATTCCTCCTACAACCTCACATTATCTACCCTGAGCTGTACTCCTCACCACAATTTCTGTGAAGTCAAGAGCCTTTGGACAAGATACAGCTGTGTATTCAATTATGTGATCCTTCCTTGTCTTACCAGAATGAGAGAGATTCTGACAAAGGAACCATAAAACATCATCGGGATGAGACTGCATTAGTACCATTGTATTGAGGTCTAAGAAGGGAGTCATTTAACTGAATGAATGAGGAATAGGATGGTCTCAGTAGACAAAGAGCTACCATGTACATGTAAGAATAAATGATCAACATTTAAAGAAGGCAATATGGCATGTCATTAGAGAGAACACTGGCTTTGGAGTCAGGGGTCTGAGATCTGATCCTAACTCTGCTACTTAATATGCCTGGCATGAGCGTGGGCAACTTGCTTAAGCTTACTCACCACTGAGGGGCTGAATAATTTCTACCCCCTAAGACTGATGTGAATATTAAATAAACTTTCAATAGATGTTCTTTTTCCTCCCCTTCCTCAACAAACAGAATACCATAATTGGGCTAGCCACTAAAATTGGACTGAACATTGAATATAATTCGATCCGGCTTGGGTCATGCAGAAGGCATTTTAGGATCTTCTATTAAATTTTATTATTGTAAATTAAAGAAATGCTTGCTTCTTGTTAGAAAGACTGTTGACTCAACTAGTTTTTTTGTATACAGAATAATAGCTACCATTTATTGAAGGCCTACTCGGTGCCAGGATTTCTTTGGCTAGTCTACATATAATACTTAATTTTCACAGCACAACTTGTAGCAAGTATTATTGTCTTCATTTTATAAATGAAGTTAATTGGTAGAGGGCCCACAACTAGAATCCAGTCCTATTTGTTCAAAATCTTCTCCATTAACTATTATGTTAGGTTAAAGAGTATGAATCTAAAACCTCACTTCACAAACTCTTTCACAGAAGACTAGCTTCTTGAAATATAAATATTCATTCCAGAGTGAAGACTGTTTACCGTAGCTGCATCTGAGAAGTTCACAAAAACACTTTGTATTATTAAAGATTCTGTGAAGCTCTGCATGAAGGAAACCAATTTATTTTTATTTAACCCTAATTTCTCAAATGTATTTGACCATGGAAACCTTTCTGGTTTCCAGGATTACATATTAACATCACCCAGGAACAAATATTCAATAATCATTAGTTTGGAAAATGCTTATCCAAAGAAACCATAAGACAACTTCCATTTGATATGTTGATATTATCAGAAAGCCAAAGACCGATGAAACATTGTTTTCCTAACCCTTTGGAAGATTTAGTAGGTATAGAACAGGGAAGATTATATGGCTCTTTTTCTATGACAACAATTCCACACAGATAAGCCTTTAGTCTCCACTGCTTGCCACTCATCAAGCTTGGTCCGTTTCACAAATATGAAATGTGTTTTCAAAAGACAAAACTAAAGGTATTAGGGTTCTGAACATCCTGGAATTATACTACCCTATTCAGGTGAGCTTTTCAGAACAGAAGGAATGACTGCACTGCATATCAGACAACTCATGAGAGAAAACATCTCTTCTTACACAAGTGGCTATGACTAAAGAAATTTTGCTCCTTATAAAGAATTCTCGATGGTAGAGCTGCAGGGCTGATTGATGAGTGCTGCCTACCACAGTAGGGAAATTGCAAAGAGAAACTGCACACACAACCGAGAGAAGCACACTGTGCTAATCTGCAATTCCCCATGGTCCCCTGCTGAGGTCTGGAGGCTGTAGAGGAAGGACATGACAATGGAGAGAAATCAGAGACAGATGGGAGGGGGTTGTCGCCAGTGAAAGCCAGGAGGGCTGAGGTTGGTGCATTTATGCCTCTATTGCCCTGAACTCTGTCGAGCAGCCGCTGAACAACACAATATAGATTTAGAGCTTGTTAAGATCAGATGCACAGGTGTGTCCCTTCCCAGTAATCCACAGAGGCTTTGAGAAAGTACAATCAGGGTCATCAATTTCTATCTGAGAAAAGTACCAACATACAGTTTCCTTAAAGAAATGGGAATTTTGGTTTAGAATGTTGAAATACCAATCCGAAAATGGAGGTTAAGCTTTAGGGGATAGATGAAATGATGGACAGTATTAATTGAGAAAGCAGCTATGAATGGCTTTCCCTTCCTATCACATACAAAACTGTATAGGAAATATTTGACAACATAATAAGCTGAGTTTGCGTTCTCTTTTTCTCCTAGAGACAAAAAAAAAAGATTGCAACAAGGTATCAATATAAATTTAAAAATGGTAATACAGTGTGTTCTACCTCAAATTTTAAAGACTTCACCTATCTCTGAAGTATACAGAGCCACTATTTGATGAAGATATGCTATCCCCAAATATAATCCCAATAGAAAAAAGGAGAAAGGGGTCTCTATTAACTTGCTGCTTTGAATTTAACCCAAAATTTGGTTATTTTGTCTTCCCTTTATTCTCCTATAAAGAAGTCATTTTCTTTAAATACTAGATAAATTCCTAGGGCATAAGAAATGAATTTTCCCCTTTGGCCAGTAACCAGAGGACCTCGAGGTCCTCTAATTTTAAAGTTTTACTTCAGTTATGTTCAAAATAGACTGAGTTTGAAACATATTTTTGATTAGGCTCCATATTTAAAGTATAACAGGGGATGTTAAACTTTACGGTGCATTTATCAACAACTCAAGTCACCAGTGTCCATGATGGACAGAATCAGGTTGATTTCACTTGCCACGGTGGGAGAGTAGCCTAACAACTCTGATTATCCTCGGGCTATTGCTCCTGGTGCTTTAAAAGCCATTCCTGAAATGTCAGTTGCTGTCACCATCATTTTCTACCAGAGATGCCAACATGGTAAACTTCTGAATTGCCCCACTAGCAAAAAAGAAAAGAAAAGAAAACTACAAGTGCCCAAATGTACACCACATCACTTTTCATAATAACTTTATTAAGATATAATTCACATACCATTAAATTTAATCTTTTATGGGGTACAATGGAGTGGGTTTTAGTATGTTCACAGAATTGTGCAACTGTCATCACTATCTAATTTTAGAAAATTTTCACCATCCCTAAAAAGAACCTTGTACCCATTAACAGTCACTCTCTATTCCTCTTTCCATCCCATAGACTGGGCATTTCTTATAAATAGAATCATACAATATGTGGTCTTTCTGGTTGTTTTCTTTCACTTAGCATAATGTTTTCAATGTTCGTCCAAGCTGTAGCATATATAAGTACTTCATTCCCTTTTATTGACAAATTTTTATTCCATTGTATAGATATACCATATTTTATTTATCCATTCATCAGCTAATGGGCATTTGTACAGTTTTCCACTTTTTGGCTATTATGAATAATGCTGCTAGAAATCTTCGTGTACAGATTTTCATAGAGACATATGTTTTCGGTTCTTTCGGGTATGTACCTAAGACTGGAATTGCTGGGTCATATGGTAAATCTAAGTTTAAGTTGTTGAAGTACTGCCAAACTATTTTCCAAAGAGGCTGCACCATTTCACAATCCCACCAGTAATGTATGAGAGTTAAAATTTCTCCACATCTTTGCTTACACTTGTTATTGTCTTTATTTTTTTTATTTTAGTCATCTTAATAGATGCAAAGTGGTATTTCATTATGGCTTTGATTTCCATTTCCCTAATGGCTAGTGAGGTTGAGCAAATTTTCATGTGTGTATTGGCTGTTTGTATATCTTTTTTGGAGACATGTCTATTCAAATCCTTTGGCCATCTTTTAATTAGGTCGTTTGTCTTTTTATTATTGACTTGTAACAGTTTAGTATATGTTGTGGATAGAAGTCTCTGATCAGATTTATAATTTGCAAATATTTTCTCCATTTCCATGGATTATCTTTTTACTTTCTTAATGATGTCCTTTGAAGTACTAAAGTTTTTAATTTTGATGAAGTCCAATTAATTTATTTTTTCTTTTGTCACTCATGCTTTTGCTGTCATATCTAAGAGGCCATTGCTGAATTCAAGGTCATGAAGATTTATTTCTGTGTTTTTCTTAGGAGTTTTGTAGTGTTAGCTCTTTCATTTAGGCCTATGATTTATTTTGAATTAATTTTTGTATATCATGTGAAATAGGAGTCCAACTTTATTCTTTTGAATGTGGATATGCAGTTGTCCCCAATCATTTGTTTTCCCATTTTCCTTCCATTGGGTTATCTTGGCACCCTTGTCAAAAATTAATTGGTCATTAACAGTTTACTTCTGAGTTTTTTATTCTATTTCATTGTTCTATATTTCTATCCTTCTGCCACTACCACACTGTCTTGATTATAGTAGCTTTGTAGTAAGTTTTAAAATTGGGAAGTATGAATTCTCCAGCTTTGTTCTTCTTATTCAAGATTTGTTTAAAACTCTTTGAATTTTTCCGTTCTTTGTATTTCCATGTGAATTTTGGAATCAGCTCATCAATTTCTACAAACAAAGGCAGGTGAAATTTTGATAAGGGTTGCACTTAATTTGTTGATCAATTTGGAGAGTTGCCATCTTAACATTGTCTTTTGATACATTTCTACTTATTTAGGTCTTCATTAATTTCTTTTGATAATGTTTTATAGTTTTTAGTGTATAAGTCTTTTATTTGTCTTAAAAATGTATTCCTAATTATTTTGTTCTTCTTGATGCTAATGTTTAAAGAGTTATTTCTTAATTTCATTTCTGAGTAAGTCATTGATAATATATAGAAATACAACGAATATTTGTATATTCATCTTATATCAGGCAACCTTGCTGAACTTGCTGATTAATTCTAATAATGTGTGTGTGTGTGTGTGTGTGTGTCTGTGTGTGTGTATTCCTTAGGATTTTCTACATAAAAGATCATACAATTTGTAAAGGGAGATCATTTTACTTCTTCCATTTCAATCTAGATGCATTTTTTAAAATATTTATTTATTTGAGAGAGAGAGAGAGGGTGAGAGAGAGAGCACAAGAGGGGGTAGGATCAGAGGGAGAAGCAGACTCCCTGCCGAGCAGGGAGCCCAATGAGGGACTCGATCCCGGGACTCCGGGATCATGACCTGAGCCAAAGGCAATCGCTTAAACAACTGAGCCACCCAGGCACCCAATCTAGATGCATTTTATTTCTTTTTTTTTGCCTAATTACCCTGACTAGAACCTCCAATACAATGTTGAATAGAAGTGACAAGAGTATCATACATCCTTGTCTTGTTCTTAATCTTAGAGGGAGAGCATGCAACCTTTCACCAGTAAGTATGAATTTAGCTATACTGTTTTTGTATATGGCTGTCCTTTATCAGGATGACAGGATGTCCTTATCTAGTTTGTCAAAATATTTTACTGTGAAGGAGTGTTGGGCTTTGTCAAATGCTTTTTCTGTATCTATTGAGAGAATCATGTCATTTTTGTCCTTGTTCATGGTGTACGCATTCTACTTGTTCATGGTGTATAATCCTCTTAATATGTTGCTGGACTAAGTTTGTAGTGTTTTCTTAAGAATTTTTATATCTGTATTCATAAGAGATATTGGTCTATAGTGTTCTTTTCTTGTGATGCCTTTGTCTCATTTTGGTAACAGGGTAGTATTGGTCTCATAGAAATAGTATGAAAATATTCCCTTCTCTTCTGTTTTTTTGGAAGAGTTTATGAGGATTGGTGTTAATTCTTTTTTAAGCATTTGGTAGAATTCACCAGTGAGGTCATTTTTACCTGGGCTTTTCTTTGTGGGAAGTATTTTTATTACTCATCTAATCTCTATACTTGCTATGTTCAAATTTTCTATAAGTCATTTCAACAGTTTGTGGCTTCTAAGAATTTGTCCATTTCATCTAGATTATCTAATCTGTTGGCATACAATTGTTCATAGGTTTCACTTATAATGAGTTTTATTTCTGTAAGGTCAGTGTCCTCTCTTTCATTTCTAATTTGGTAATTTCAGTCTTCTCTCTGTTTCTCTTGCTCAGTCCAGATAAATATTTGTCAATTTTCTTGATCTTTTCGAAGAATGAACTTTTGATTTTGTTGACTTTCTCTATTGTTTTACTATTCTTTGTATCATTTACTTCTACTTAATATTTTTTATTTCTTTTATTCTTCTTGCATTGGGTTTAATTTGCTCTTCTCTTTCTGGTATCTTAGGGTGGAAGTTTAGGTTATTGATTTGATATCTTTCTTCTTATTTAATATAGGCATTTATAGCTATGAATTTCCCTCTAATGACTATTTTAGCTATATTCCATAAGCTTTGGTATGATTTATCTTCCTTTTCACCATCTCAAAGTATTCTAATTTCCCTTATGATTTTTTCTTTGACCCTTTGGTTATTTATGAGTGTACTATTTAATGCACCTATATTTTTCAAATTTCCCCAAAATCCTGTTATTAATTTCTAGTTTTGTTCCATATGGTCAGAGAATATACTTGGCATGATTTTGATCTTTTAAAACTTATTTTTTTTAAATATTTTATTTTTAAAATAAAGGGAGAGAGAGAGAGTGAGCACAAGCAGGGGGAGCAGCAGACAGAGGGAGAGGAGAAGCAGGCTCCCCACTGAGCAGGGAGCCTGATGTGGGGCTTGATCCCAGGACTCTGGGATCATGACCTGAGCCAAAGGCAGACACTTAACGATTAAGCCACCCAGGTGCCCCGATCTTCTTAAACTTATTAAGGCTTGTTTTATGGCCTAATGTATGGTCTATCCTGGATAATGTCCCATTTTCAATTGACAGTAATGTACATTCTGCTGTTGGATGGAGTGTTCTATAGATGTTGGTATGTCTAGTTGGTTTGTAGTGTTGTTCAAGTCTTCTAATTCCTTGTTGATCTTGCCTGTTTATTCTTTTCATTATTGAAAGTAGGATATTGAAGTTTCCAACTATCACTATTGAATTATCTATTTCTCCCTTCAATTCTGCCATTCTTTTGCTTCATGTATTTTATGACTCTCTTGTTAAACCCATGCATATTTATAATTATTATCTTTCTCATGGACTGACCCTTGTATCATTATAAAATTTCCACCTTTGTCTCAAAATTGTAACTATTTTGTCCAAAAATCTGTTTTGTCTGATAGAAGTATAGCCATTCTAGGTCTCTTTTGGTTATTGCTTCGATGGTGCATCTTTTTCTGTTCTTTTACTTTCTACTTATTTGAATCTTTGAATCAAAGTATGTCTCCTGGAGACAGCATATAGTTGGATTTTTTTTTTTTTTAAACCTATTCTGCCACTTTCTGCCTTCTGTTTGGAGTGTAAAGCCCTCACAATTACTGTAATTTCTGGTAAGATTGGATTTATATCTGTCATTTTGCTATTTGTTTCCTATATGTCTTGTGTCTTTTTGTTCCTCTGTTCCTCGATCCCTGACTTTTTTGTGTTAGATATTTTCTAGTGTACCATTTTGATTCACTTGTTGCTTTTTTACTATTTTTTAAAATTTGAGCCCTAGGGATTACAATTAACATCTTAAAACAATTGGATAAATACCAATTTACTTTCAATGATATATAAAACACTGCACCAATATAGCTCCATTCCTCTCCTTCTCCTTTGTGTTTTGTCATACAACTTACATCTTCATAGTTATAAGTCCATCAACACCATTTTATAATTATTCCTTTATGCAATTGTCTTTTAAATTAGATAGAAGAAGAAAACAGTTACAAGCAAAACATACATTTAGACTGTCTTTTATTTTTATAAATGTAGTTACCTTTACTGGTGCTCTTTCTTCATGTGCAGTTAAGTTACCATCTAGTGTCCTTTCATTTTATCCAAAAGGTCTCCCTTTACTATTTGCTGTAGGGCAGGTCTGTCAGTAATGAATTCTCTCAGTTTATCTGAGAATTTCTTAATTTCTCCTTTGTTTTTTGAAGGATAGTTTTGCTGGATATAAAATTGTTGGATGACAGTGTTTTCCTTTCAGCATTTTGAATAGCTCATTCCATTGTCTTTGAGACACTATGTTTTGGGTTTTTGTTTTGTTTTGTTTTGTTTTTTGTGAGAGTCAGCTACTAATCTTATTGAGGATACCTTGAACCTGATGAATCACTTATCTCTTGCTATTTTCAAGATTTCTTTTTTTTTTTTTTCTTTTTTTGTCTTTGTCTTTGGACAGTTTGACTATGGTGTATCAAGGTGTGGATCCCTTTGAGTTTGTCCTACTTGGATTTTTTGAGGTTCTTGGATGTGCATAGTAATGTTTTTCATCAAATTTGGGAAGTTTCCATTATTTTTTCAAACATTTTCTATGCTCCTTGTTCTTTCTCCTCTCTTCTGAGACTCTCATTGTCCTGAGACTCTGGGTGTGTATTGGACCATGTCTTTAAAGCTCTAGGAGGCAGTTTAAAACTCTGCCTTAGCCTGCACATCCTGCTTGCACAGAACCTTAAGGATAGCCAGAGAAGAGATTAGGGCCCTCTCAGATCTTTCCTGGGCATGTAAACAGCTCTGCATGTGTTCACAGACCTCTTTATCAGGAATATGTTGGAGCTTTTCAAAATCCCCTATGGACACCTTATTCTCCAGTTTTTCCACAAAATTTTTGGTAATCCTCTATTTAGCCCTAAGTTGTATCATTACTTCTGGCAGCTTCAATGTTAAACAATTGCTGCTGATTGCTCCAACAAATGCCTTGGGAGTGTGGTATTTATTATAATAAACATAATAACAAATTTTGATGGGACAAGTGAGTTCAGGGTAAGGTGTCTGAGGAAATGCTATAAGAGCTGGGCATGACTTATGGGCTGTAATTTGTCGCACAGAGAAGGAGGCAGGCAACCAGGCAAAGACAGCATCCCTAAAGCCCATAAAGTGTTGGGACCTAGTCATACAGGGTGACTAATGCCCAGGAAGAAGTTTTGGCTGGAGAGGGAACATGAAGTAAGATAGTGAGGGACTTTGGTTATGGAAGACTAAGAAGTTTAAACTTTAGCTCTTTAGGTTATGGAAAATCATAGAAAGTTCTTGAATAGAGAAATCATTCAATTATTAATTTATTCAACAAATATTTATTGTCTATTGTGTCAGGCACTGTTGTATTCATTTAGGATGCAGCAGTGAACAGGACAATGATCCTGACCTCATAAAGCTTACATTCTTGGGGGGTAGAAATACAATGAGGAGAAAATATTAAATATTAAATATATAATATAGATTTAGATTGGGTTGAGTACTATGAGTTAAAGCAAGGGAAAACAAGGCAAGGTTGGAGAGAGCTTTGGAGCCTGGAAGATAGGAGGTAGCTTTGTAGGGGTAGTCAAGGGAACCATCTCTGCGGAGGGGAAAATCACTGAAGTAAGAGCAAATTATTCAAAGCTTTGAGGAGCAGTAAATCCAGGGAGGAGCAATGGTAAGTTTGAATAACCTGAGGCAAGAACAGAATTGCATTTTCAAAGAAACACAAAAAAACTTGGGAGTAAAGTAAGGGAGAGAGTGATAAGAAATGAGGTCTAACAAAAAAGCATGAATCATATAATGGCCTTGTAGACCAGGGTAAGGAGTTTTAGTTTTATTGTAAGTAAGGGTAGGGAAGCATTGGAGGAAATTAAGCAGGGAAGTGACATGATCTGACTTACATTTTTCTAAAGGTTACTGGTTGGCTGTGTGAAAAATGGACAATAGAAGGACAAGAGTAGAAGAAAAGGGACCGATTCATTTGAGAGATACAGTGGCCTGAATGATGGGGTATTAGTGGAGCTGGTGTGCTTGGATTTAAGATATATTTTAGAGGTAAAGCAACAGAACTTACTGAGTGATTGTTAAGAGAAAGGAAAAAATCAAGGCTGATTCCTAGGTAGTGAGCTTAAGCAACCAAGTAAATGGTAGCCAATAATGGAGAAGAGGAAGAGGGACAGAAGGAAAATCAGGGGTTTGGCTGGGCATATTAAATTTGAGATGTTAATTAGCTCTATTACTGTAGGTGTCAAGTGGGCAGCTGGATATTTGAGTCTAGTACTTAGGAGAGAAGTCGGAACTGGGTATAAAAATTTGAGAGTATCAAGCTTAGAGATGGGATTTGATGAGTCACTTAGGAAATGTTCACTACAATGAACAAATTTATCATTCATGAATAGAATATCAAGATTAAGTTATATTTTAAGCATCATTTTTATATAGCCTGAATATAGATTTTTATTTTCCCTTTATATACTCCAATCTCACCATCAGTATTTTCTGCTGCTTCATTATAAACCAATTAGCTTCATATTGTTACTATTAACAGTAATAGCCATTAAGTGCCTCCTCAAGGCAAACATTGGATGTAGAACTGCTTAAGAAATGTACTCTTTCTGTTCTTATGCAGAAAGCTTATCAGCTGTGGAGTTCTACATTATGCCATTCTGCTGTAGTTCATTATTCTTAACAAAGAAAGTGTCAGTTGCACATAATGGAATCATATTTTGTGTGTTATAGGTCACTTTGGTTTGGAAAATTTTTAAGCAATCACTTTTTTGTCTCCCTGTTCCGTCTGGACTCTGAATATTACATTTTTTGCAACAGGCTCAGCATTTACATTAGCAAATAATGTACTTTGCCTTCCTACTCATTTAACTATGGAATTTAGTCTGCATTATTATTTGATAATATGTTTCAAAATACTATCTCAGTTTGGGGGTGGGGAGAATAATTTCCCTATGTGATGGAAGCTCTTTAGTGAACTGATTAAGAAACAAAAGGAACCAGCCTTGATTCTGAATTCCCTTCTAAAAGTCCTGAAAGCCTTCTTATAGAAAGAAATTTTCTTCTGACGTCATCAGACATCCAAAGATTTAGCATAGGTTTGCATGACCTCAAAATAAAACTATACCAATTTTGTATTTGTGTCCCTAAGGCAATGTGTCTTCAGGTTGGTGACATATAAGAACAAGGTAAAATTGGCCTATGGGGAACAAAATAGAAAGGAAGGACAGAGGGTGGCTTGGGAGAAGCTACTCAGTTTTCCCAAAGTCAAATACACAAGACAGACTTGGAGTTAATATGTATGTTCAAAAGCAGATATGGGGACGCCTGGGTGGCTCAGTCGGTGAAGCACCCAACTCTTGATTCCAGCTCAGGTCATGATCTCAGGGTTGTGAGATCGAGCTCCCCATCGGGTTCCACACTGGGCATGAAGCTGTCTTAAGATTCTCTCTCCCCCTCTCCCCGTACCCCTCTCCCCCTGCTTGGGTGCACGTGCACACTCTCTAACTCAAAACAAAACAAAACAAGAAAAGAAAAGTAGATATAGCCTTTTTGTATACAAGGGAATAGAAAGGGAAAGAAAAATAGAGTCCTGTGAGGAAAAGATTATATTCTTAAAACCCATATTATCTACCTTATTGAGCATAGAAATAAATATCAATAAAATGACACTTCTTTTAGACACTAGAAGGTTATTCTCTGGTAATGTGTGAAAAATAGCAACACACATTAGGATTGGAGGGATTATTGGTGCATTTAATCTTGAAATTATGTTGCAGGCCTTTCTGTGAAGTTGGGAGCTGCATGTCGCCTCAGCACTGTGGTGGTGGCTCCCTGCTTTAATTAGAACACTGCTGCCGACTTTTCTCCCATTCTGAGGGATGACTGGGAGAAACAGGGAGAGTCCAGGTATACGTGGTCACATCTGAGTCTGTTTTCTGCATTCTCCACTTGCTTGCCTGACTCCACTTGCTTTCATGTCTGTTGTTGCTTACTTGCAGCCCAAGTGGGACTGGAACAAGAAGACAAAGCATAAACCTATTTTTAATGAATGCAGAAATAAATGACTTATTTGGTGTCCCCCAAAGATATGAAGAGCAAAAACAGACAAGGAGAGGGGAGGCATTAGAAGAAAATAAACAACGCTGATAAAAGTAGGGAAGATGAGAAATGAAAAAATGGCTCTTAGTAGGGAACTGAATGATAACTCTATTAGGCTTTGCTTCCTCTTGATGCTGCAACATAGTGCTACTTCTTCTCCCACTGTCAAAGGTAGGTGGGGGATTTTTTTCTCGTCTCTAATTTTTTTTTTTTTTTTAGAGACAGTGCAAGCGGGGGAGAGGGGCAGAGGGAGAGGGAGAGAGAGAGAATCTCAAGCCGACTCCAGGCTGAGCATGGAGCCTGACATGGGACTCAATCTCACCATCCTGAGATCATGACCTGAGCTGAAATTGAGAGTCCAACGCTCAACTGTCTGAGCCACCCAGACGCCCCCTCTCTTCTCTAACTACTGGTTGGTGGCTACAAACAGTGATGAAGTGATCGGCTACTGGTCGATCAGTTATCCAAAGTGGTTTCTACAAATTCACTCTGCAGTTATAGTACGCCTCCTCTATTCAGGTAGGAAGTAAATTTTTTGCATTTGTGCATGAATTATAGAACAAAAGTCATTAGAAACTAAACCTTTTAGAAATGTTGGGTTTATCGACTAAAATTGTGTTATAACAGGCAAACCAAAGCCTCCTTTCACACATCAGCAGATCAACTTTTGGTATTGAAGCTCTTCTTGGATGCTGAGGAACAAAACTCTCAGGGAATCAACTATGATTCATAATACTATTATGTGTGTTTTTCCAGGAGTTCCTAAGAAAATTTTATTTTTATACAAAAGTCCACAAATGAGTCAGAACTTAAGTGTGTAAGTGCAACATTTATGTTAAGATCTCAAGACAGAGGTATATCAATTTAATTCCTTTTTTTAGGCAGTGACATATTTACACTTACCTTTCTGATGAAGTAATTAGAATCAGTATACAAGGAGCAGGGATTTATGTTGTCAACAGAAAGTCCAACTGACTAGCAAAAAACCCTTGCTAGAAAGCATATAGATTCCATTATATTCAGACTGCTAGAGGAATAAAAGTTAAAGTTATAAAAAGGGACAACATGCATATATTTGAAAGTTCACAAAGATGCCTCTCAGGGTATGATATTATTAAATATTAACATCACAAAATAAAATTACAGAAAACTCTAAATAATTAAAAATACAGTTCTCAAGCAGAGATGCCACTTGAGGGTAGATACACCAGTACCAAGCAATTGCAGAGTAATTCTGAATGTGCAAAAGGAAAGGTCTAACTGAATCATCGTTTCCTTGTTGATGTCTTAAAGTAATAAAAATTCCAAGAGCAGAGAGCTCCCTGCTCGAGGTTATAGGAGGAAAATATTTTTGTTCTGCAGATGTTTTTCCTTTCAGATCCATTCTGAAAGGTATGGAAATTTGATTAAGACTGTGGAATTTATTAAAATCTGGGACTTGAAGCCCACCAAGAGAAAGTTTCTATACTAAATGTCAAAAAAATCCCTTCAAATTAATTCTTACAGTTACCATCTTTATAGATGGAAATACCCTTCATTTATAATCACTTTCCTCAAATTAATTTCCTCAGTGAACATATTCATTAAATAGAGTCAACCAAAGCAGACCAAAACCGGTAAACAGATGAGAGCAGTGGGCCATCTAGCGACTCTTAAGTCACCCCCACCCTCTCTGCTTTCTGTGTCGGAGGGTAGAAAATGTAGGCAGAGCACAATGGGAGTCAGGTGATGTTCCTTTCAGAATGAAAAGCCTCCTAAACTTCAAGGATTTGCTCTAAAACCGCATTTAGAACACAACTACAGAAAACACACTGAGCTACTTGAAGAAGCAGTATAACATTATAATATGGCTATTAAGATGAATCCCAGGTGGAAAAACAGTGGCAATTGCAAAGAGGGAAAACCATAGAATGCATTCAAGAGATCTGAACCCTATATCCTCGAGAGAGCACTACAGGTCTCCCCCTCAGGTAATTTTGGTTCTGTCAGACCTTGGTGAGTCTGTTGAGGGCAGGAACTATATTGTCTCAGTATCTAGGGGTACATGATGGCATACGATGTAAACTCTGCCATGCGTTAAAGGCTCCTTAAATGTTTGTTGAGTCAACAGAAAGCATGAAGGGAGAGAAGAAATCAGGAAAGAAGGAGGGAGGCTGGGAGAGAGGAGAATTTAAGAAGGAAAGAGAGAAGAATGAATGGCAGGGGGAGGAAGAAAGAAATACTTTAGTAATTGGGTTTTTTTTTTTTTTTTTTTGTCTCCCTGGAATAGCCAGTATATTATATAAATGTACTAGATCGTCTTTGAAAATTGAAGTTTGTGTTAACTTGCTGCTCTCCACAGCTTCTACCAGGGGATGCAATTGCTCTCTACTCTTGTGGAATTTAATTTACTTAGCGCTTAGTAAAGCCGCAGACTTTCAGGTTTAAGGTATGCATTGAGATCGATGGTTTGAAGATAACTCTAAGGAGAGTTCACTGCAAGTCAGCCAACTGTTCCTGGCTGCATGCAGCTGATAAGTGGACCAGGACTTGCTAAGTGTTCTGTGTGCTCAGTAATACTCACGGCTTTTTGGAGTAGGCATATCTCCACATTCACCCTCAAACAACAATCCCAACTGCCGGCAGAGTTTTATCCAGATCTAGAGGCCTGGTCTTTGAAACACATCTGAAAGTGTTTTCTTCAAACAATCTGAGCAACCTGTGTGGTTTCAGTCCCCTGCTCTTCAAGATGTGAAATTTGTAGGGAAGCTAAGACAGAGTAGGTAGACACGGGCATGATATATCTCACTATGTTACCCAGTATGTATCAGAGTATGACTTTCATTTGTCTATCTAACACTTGGGCCAAGTTACTGCATGTGTCAGGAAACATTACAAGGAACTCACAGACCACAGAGCATCAAACAGGAAGAAACAAGCTGTATAAAAAAAAGTTTGATTAGAGGCAAAGCAGATGCTATGAAATCTCTATCCCTGTCCCTGAGAATCCTCTGAAAACAGAACCCATTCAGTAAGTGTGGATTGCTTTGGCCATACATTGCCTTAAGCCTAGGAATCAGATATACAGAACTGAGTTTGAGTCAGGCTCTATATGGATTAGCTGTGTTACCTCGAAAGAGTTCCTTAGCTCCCCAAGATTTAGTCACCTTATCTGTGAAGTGGTAGTAATAATAGAAGTATAATCTTTCAGTGCATTTATTTAACAACTATTTGCTGTGCACATATTTAGAAAGCATCTCACTGTGTAAACTATAAAAACAAGGGCTTGGTTTTGATCACCATATATCCTCAGTGCCTTGAATAGTGTCTGGCATGTGGAAAGTCTTCAAAAAATATTTCTGAATGATATTATATAACATAGTAGGAAAAACAGGCTTCCTTGGTTTGAAATCCACCTCCTCCACTTAGCTGCATCACCTCAGAGCAAATTACCCCACCTCTCTGTGCCACAGTTTTCTCACCTTTGAAACAGGATGCTGATAATAGAATCTACTTCATTGGGTTGTGTGAGGATTAAATGAGATACCATATATTAAGTACTTAGAATAGTGTCTGGCACTGTGCTCAAAAATTCCAGTTGCTTTATGGGGTGCCTGAGAGACACAGTTGGTTGAGCGACCAACTCTTGGTTTCTGCTCGGGTCCTGATCTTGGGGTAGAGAGATAGAGCCCCGCCTCAGGCTCCACACAGCATGGAGTCTGCATGGGTTCCTCTCTCCCTCTCTCTCTGCCCCTCCCTGCCGCACACGCTCTGTCTCTTTCTCTAAAATAAATAAATAAATCTTTTAAAAATTCCAGTTATTATTTAAAAATAATAACTATTATTATTAGTTATGGCACCTATCCTCAATGAGTTTGCCTACTGGAGGATCCAACTAGTAAGTAAAACTGTCAATTATAATACAGATATAATATCAGTGCAATAACGGGTGACTATGGATGTACAAGCAGGTGCTTCACAGCACAATTAGTGGAATCAGTGAGTACTCTTTAGAGAAACTGGCATATGCATCCTACATTCGGTTTCTAAAACTAAGTCCTCCCACCTAATGGAAAAGAGACCTGCATGTGGTCATCAAAAATCATTGTCTGCTACAATGTCCAGGTGAATCACAGGACAAGTGTACCAGCGTTATTCCTTTTCTCTTCCTATGCTTCTTACATTATGATATCAGGTAGGACTGCCTGGTAAGGTGCCCTCATTCCTCTATAGACCAAGCTCTAATACAGTGGCTTTCAAACTGTGTTCCAATGAACCCTGGGATTCTACAGACATTGCCTGGGCACAACCCCCTCTAAGTCACAGGAAAACCAGATTAAGAAAGGATCTCCAGAACCTCTACTCTGCACTACCCGTAGATCTAGAAATTTGTGTCTGATTTCTTTGGAAAAGATCACTCCACTGTGAAAGGTAATAATAATTTTTAAAAGTTTAAAATGCACCTCCTTAGAGATTCTTCTAAGAAACCCTTATCAGGCAGAACAAGATGCCCTGCTCTCAGGAAATGCAAATGCTTGGCAAAAGGAAATTTTGAAAGACTTCTAAACAGGGAGTTTTCTCCTTGGCATATTTCCCATGGAGAATCAAGCAAGATATTTCTTTTTAATGCAATATTGTAGGAAACATGGTTCAGTGAATAGAACATCAAATTTACTGAACAGTGAAATATTACAAATCCCCTTGAAGTATTGATTCATGATCTTTTAGTTGGTTTCACAGTGGATCACCTATTCCAAAAAAGAAACATAAATTCATATAAACAAATTATAGCTATAGTTTCATCTATATTAAGAAAAAGACATGGATCAATCCATTGAGTCTACTCCATTTGTAATCATTCTGCATGTGCAGGCTATTTTTTATATGTTTGGAAGTTTAGAGAGTCATTAAGTGATGAAGGGTACCAGAAGTTTCCAACTTCATCTCTCTACAATAGCAAAAAACAAAACAAAAACGAAAACAAAAAACAAATCTGAAATATTTTAAAAGCTTGCCAAATTTAAATAGTTATACATAGAAATACATCCTATCAATAAAAACCATTTAATGAAAATACAGTACTTCCATTACTTTTTGTTTAAAAGATTTTATTTATTTATTTGAGAAAGAGAACATGAGAGGGGGGAGGGTCAGAGGGAGAAGCAGACTCCCCACTGAGCAGGGGGCCTGATGCCGGGCTCTGTCCTGGGACCCTGGGATCATGACCAGAGCCAAAGGCAGACCTTTGACCGACTGACCCACCCAGGCGCCCAGTACTTCCATTACTTTTTAATTTCATTTGTTGATACTTAGGTTAGCACTATTATCCCTACACTATTATCCTTCAGATTATTCTAATAATTCAAGCATGTGTAAGGAAAAAGAAATAACACATGTTGAATATGTACTATATACTGGGCATTTAACATGAAGCCGACTGCTTAGTGTACAGTCATTTGGTGAATCAATAAATAAATCCTTCCCATAATTTAGTTCTTTTTTTACAGTTGAGAAAACAGATTCAGGGAGATTTCCCAAAGTTTCAGATATAGTAAGAGCCAGGATTGAAACTCAATTTGTCTTCTGAGATGCCCATATTCTACCCAATACATCAGAGTAACTAGTACAATAATTATTGTACTGCCCATCTCTTATGGGTTGAATTGTGCACGCCCCCCCCCCATTCCTATGTTGAAATCCTAACCCCTAGTACCTCAGAATGTGATCTTATTTGGAGATAGGGTCTTCACATATGTAAGTGAGTTAAAATGAGGTAATTGAGGTGGGCCGTACTCCAATATGACCAGTGTCCTTATAAAAAGGGGAAATTTAGAGACAGACATGCACAGAGGGAAAATACCATGTGAAGACAAAGGCAGAGATCAGGGAACACTTCTACAAACCAAGGAATGCCAAAGATTACCAGCAAACCATCAGAAGCTAGGCAAAAGTATGGTGCAGAA
Organism: Phoca vitulina; assembly: GCF_004348235.1. Taxonomy (NCBI): domain Eukaryota; kingdom Metazoa; phylum Chordata; class Mammalia; order Carnivora; family Phocidae; genus Phoca; species Phoca vitulina. The sequence continues at coordinate 12,833,524 of NW_022589722.1, read as the reverse complement.
TTTCACTTTCAGCCCTCAGAAGGAACCAACCCTGCCAAACACATCCTCTTGGACTTCTGGCCTCCAGAACTGTGAGACAATGAATTTCTGTTGTTTCAGCTGCCCAGCTAGTAGTACTTGGTTATGGCAGCTGTAGTAAACTAATACACCATTACTTCAGAGAACTGGGTGTTGAGCTGGTGGACTTTTCCCACTTGCTGAAATTTCCCATTGTTGAAATGGAAAATCCATAGTGTGGTCACTCTTTAGAGTGTTTCCCTACCTTTTACTCTCTTCTGGAACTTGCTATTATGTTAAATACACTCATAATTGCATATTTTTAAAAATATAGCCAACTACTTCACCAATCAGCTTCCCTCCAATCATCACACTTTGAAAAAGACCCTCAGCCCTAAATTTATTGCAGCATTACTTACAATAGCCAATAGCCAAGATACGGGAGCAACCCAAGTGTCCATCAATAGATGAATGGATAAAGAATATATATATATATAGTGGAATATTATTCAGCCATAAAAAAGAATAAGATCTTGCCATTTGCAACAATGTGGGTGGACCTAGTGGGAATAATGTTAAGTGAAATAAATCAGAAGAGAAAGCAAATACCATATGATTTCACTTACATGTGGAATTTAAAAAACAAAACAATAAAAACAAAAAAATAGACTTTTAATTACAGAGAACAAACAGGAGGTTGTCAGAGGAGAAGTGGGTGGAGGTGGGTGGAAGGGAGATAAAGGGGATTAAGAGGTACAAACTTCCAGTTATGGAATAAATAAGTCAGGGAGATGAAAGGTACAGCATAGGAATATAGTCAGGTTTTGTAATAGCGTTGTATGGTGACAGATGACAGCTACATTTGTGGGGAGCACAGCATAATGAATTGAGTTGTCCAATCACTGTTGTACACCTGAAACTAATGTAACATCCTGTGTCAACTATCCTTCAATTAAAAAGAAAGAAAAAGACCCTGGGAAAAAATAAGTTGAAGTTGCCCTGGGTACCAGATAAATACAAACTAAAAAAGAAAAGAAACATTTCTCCCAAATGACAAAGTGTTCTCTTTTTAAAGAAATCTAATTAGATAGTTTTGAAAGACAAGCAATTGGAAAGTGGGTGTTGGGGTCCAGGGGGTACAGTGTATGTAAGTGTCCCATTGTAAATCAGTACAGATGCAGCTTAAGAATTGAGGGTTTCTGATTCTTTATAAGAGTTAAAGTAGGTTGAATTATTCTTATTCAGTAGGTTCTGTACAGAGCACACAAATGATGACATCCTCCCCCTTGGATCATATACTCTCCCTCATTATGTGCTTAAATGGGTCGTTGTGTGCTCAATTCATTGCATTGGTTACTGAAATTCATTCACGGTTGACTCTACTAGAGAACAAGCATTAACACAACTGAGATCTTTCTGGAACAGGATGATACAATTCTATTTTTTATTTTGTTTAAAAATTTTCCTTCATAAAAATTCAGATACACCAAAACAAATTCTAAATGAACAAAAGAGTTGTATGCAAAAACAAAAACATTTTTTGAAACTAGGAGGGGAAAAAAACAGAGCCAAGTATTTTCCTGATCTGGAAAGGAGAAAACTATTTTTTGGGAAAGAAAGAGAGAGAGAGAGAAGGAAGGAAGGAAGGGAAAGGAAAGGAAAGGGAAGGAAAGGAAAGGAAAGGAAAGGAAAGGAAAGGAAAGGAAAGGAAA
>NW_022589722.1:12811441-12831805 GCF_004348235.1 Phoca vitulina | reverse complement strand
AAGGAAAGGAAAGGAAAGGAAAGGAAAGGAAAGGAAAGGAAAGGAAAGGAAAGGAGGAAGGAAGAAATGAATTTGACTATATTTGAAAAATATGGACTTCTGTGCCTCAAATAAAAATTAAAAGGCAAAGAGCAAAGTATGGGGAAACACTTGCAAAATATGTCAGTGAGCATTGGTCTTGTTATCTGAAGAGTTCTTATAAGTCAATAAGGAAAACATAAGTGTCCCAATAGACAAAATGGACAAAAGACATGAACAAGCTTGATTCACAAAAGAAGAAATAAAAATGCTCCATAACATATGAAAAATATACAAATACTTGAGAAAATAAAAATTTTGGTGGTTAATTGACCAAGACTCAGTATTGGTAGAGTGTGCTAAGATAGAACCTTCCGTTTATTACTGAAGAGAGTGGAAAATCAGTACTATCTTTCTGTGAAAAAGGATTCCTACTGTCATTACAGCTATAAAATGTGTGTAGCCTTTGATCTGAGAACGTATTACAGGAAATGATCAGAAATGCTACAATTATTGGTGTACAGGGATATTCATCATAGGATTCCTTGTAATACAGAGTAAATGAAAATGGTCTAACATTAGGCGGATGGTTAAAGCAACCGTGGTACACATATCACAGTATTCTCTGCTTCCATGCATTCTCTTTCTGCTACCAGCTAGCTTCCTCATGCACTAATCCATGCTTTGTATGCCTTGCAGCTTCTGTTTACTCTTAGCTTCCGCCTACCTATGACTTCTGCTTGCCCCTGGTCCCACCTGGCCTCCTTCTCCTTTACTTTGGACTCCTTCTTGATCCTCTTCTTACTTTCTATCACTACAGCTGAATCTCTGACTTCTGTGTCTGCTTCCAAATGTAAACTCCTAAGGGAGAGATTCTGACTCATCTAGCCAATTTACCACCTTCTCTGTGAAGAGCTGGGGAGAACAGCAGAGAGGAGCAGTGGTAGTATTACTGAGCCAAGAACACAGCTGCCCTGTCAGGAAAGAGTCCTTTGCGAAGGGACCATAAACATGGCCAGTACCATCTTGGCCCGTTTACCATAGTTTCACTGTCTGGGTATACTCACACCAAAATAATGTCACACTGAACTCAAATAACTGCTCTGCTTGTTTTCTTTCTTCATTTTCCGTAGAAGGGCAGGGGCCATGATTTATTCAATTTAGTAATCCCAGCACAATGCCAGGGCCTGGCACCCAATAAGTGTTTGTTGATGATTGAGTTGTTATAAGAATTAATGGAAATAATGAGGGGGCCAAGCACCTAGTGTGAAGCCTGGCATGAGGTAGCTGCTCAACAAATTCTCCTTCTCTCCCTTCTCCCCTCCTCATTCTCCCAAATCCCATTCCTCTTTGTTCATGCTGGATTTGCTCCACTAAGTGGTCCCCAGATGATAGCTACTCACTAATCTCAGAGCTGGAAGATGTTTATGTTACCATGAGATTCATTAACTGGGATAAATAACTCTTCATCCCGAATTCTTAGAGTAGTTCAGCTGATACCAAATAAAAAACAAAACAAAAACTTCCCAAACTTGTGACCTTACCTCTTGTATTAATTTGTTGTTGTTGTTGTTTTTTTTTTTTTACTGTCTTCATGCATATTGGGGCTAAGCAGATATAGAAATAAGGGCTAAATTACTGAGCTCCAGACAGTATGTACAGTGCACTTTCCTTTAACTGAGACTTTAAGTCAGCAAAACTTTGGGTTTGCAGGAACACTGGCTTTCTGGAGTATAGAGGGGGAGGGAAGAGCCCTGACATTTATGAGTGTAGTGTTGGGGAGACCCAAAGACCCAATCTTGCTACTTATTAACTGTGTGACATTGGAAAAGTTGCTTAACCTCTCTATACATCAGTTTCTCCATCTGTAAAATGGTAATAATAATAGTTGAATCTTAGGGTTGTTGTGAGGGTTCAGTAAATTAGCATTTGACAATACCTGGTATATAATAAGGATGTGAAATATTTGCTATTATTATTGAGGACTTGATATGTCCCAAACATTTTCACAAACATACTCTTTTAATCTTTGTAACAACACTGAGAAATGTTCTTCATCACTCTGTGATCAAGAAACTAAACTGAGGTCTAGAGAGGTTAAGAGCATCTGTGCCATTCTAACCGAGTGAGTTTCACCAAGGACCCTGTTCAGCTACCATGTACTGATAAGGCTTTGCTGGCCATTGATGGCCTATGCTGTCTATATTTTGTTAAATATTTTTAATATCATACCCAATGGTCCTCATCAATTTTTCATGCCCAATGTCAAACTGTAATTCCATTCTGAAAAGAAAACACTGTTCTTGACCTGGGGTTGAGTGTCCTGACCTGTTGGGTTGAGAGTCCAAACACGTTTGACCTCTTTCAGAATGTTTCTATGTGACTATATGCATTTACTCTGTAGCAATTTGAAGTCATTTCTTCCTCCATGGAGTATGTTGGATAGATTGCTGCCTCCCGCCACCTCCTTTTATTTCCTCTCCTTAAATGTGACCGTCAGAGTAGAGAGCAGCTCTTCGTGGATGTGGAAAAGTGCTCAGCAGCAAGCTGATTTAATTGACATGCTCTTTTGGATCAGCCCACTGAGGTGTTTGTATATTCCATCGTGACACCATCGTGACTTATCTTAGCTGATTGTCTCCTCTAAACCTTGGATTGCTCTCTGTGGCTTAGTGGCTCAGCAGTGAATCATTCTTTTTTCCCATATATTATGACTATATCTTTTGTTACCTCCTGAATAATGGAAGAATCATGTGCAAGGTTTTCCTCTGAGAGGAAATCAGAACACTTAGCAAACACATCAATAATTGTCCTGCCATGACTTAACCAGGTTATGTGATGATGGAGGGGGTGTTAAGTTGGAAAGCAGAAAAGAAGAGACATAAGACATGATGAGAGAACTCCAGAGATCTCCTTCCATCTTAGCACAGTATTATTGATATGGCTGACAAACCAAAGTTGCAAAGTTGCACCAAGATGTGGTGGCTGAGAGCTAGATGCGGAGGTAAGAAAGCTGGATTTTGGTTCTGCCAGTTTATCACTGTGTGTTCCTGGCAAGTTACTTACCCTCACCGGGCTTCAGTTTTTTTCAGTGGAAAAATTAAGTCACTTGTTTATTCATCAAGGGAGTGAGAGTAGATGGAGAGAAGGAACAGGCCAAGGGCTACACCTTGGACAATCCAAAATTTAGAGGACAAGGGTATGAGGAGGAATTAGGGGAGGCAGAGAAAGAGAGGCCAGAGAAGTAGGAGAAAAACCAGGAGAGTATTTTCCTGAAAATCAAGGAGGGGGGGTGTCAGGTCAGTCCTGGCAACCAGATTTAGCAGCATGGAGGCCGCCATTCATCTTGACATATCAGTGAATGTGACACCTGATTGGAACAAGTTAATGAGAGAATTGGAGACCCTAAATACAGACTTGAGGAGTTTTACTATAAAGGGGGACAAAACTGGGTTGAATTGCAATCTGATATTTCATACTAAAATGCCTTGAAGCGTGAAGTGGATGATATAAATAAACGAAATGGTATATTATGATAAGATATAATGCAGAAGGTGGAGAAATAAAGAGGAAATGTCCTGCCTAAAGGTGTTCTAATAAAAATAGAAACAAATAATAAGTGTCAAATAAAACATATCTCGAGACCACCAGTTTGCAATGCCTGGACTAAATGATCTCCAAGGGCCCTTCCAGTCTAAAGTTCTACAAATCTAAGCTGTAAGGAAAAATTAAGTCCAGGTCATGTAATGTTGAGCCCCTGAGCTATAAATAGTCTCGCTTCCTTCTGAACTGGAGCTAAGTATTTGTCGTGATTCCCCCAGGATTTGTGATAGAATCCTTTTTGTTCTTAATCTGCCTATAAAAGCTGGAAACCAGTTGCAAAATGGAGCCTTCTGAGCATAAGGGCCCGTCCATCGAACAGACACGTATTTATGAAGCAGTAGTTCTATGGCAGCACTGTGTCATTTACCATAGCATCTCAGACCATCTCTGCCTTCAAAGAGTTTATGGATCAATGGAGGAAAAAAACAAGTAAACAGACACGTGGCATTGTGCTCTAGCACAGAGAAGCACGGTGTGGAAGGTGGAGGATGCACCTCACCCAAGCTGGGGGAGCAGGATCAGGAAGGCTTAAGGGAAAAAAAGAAAATGATTCCTGGGCTGAGTGTGGAGGATTAATTGGAGTTCGAGAACACAGAAAGAGGGGAGGGTTGTAAACATGACTGCAGTGCTAGGCAGTTAGTTCTCTGGTGGCGTGCGCTGGGGCTACTGTGGCTAGCGCTCGGGACCCCTCTATTCAGAGGAGTGCTGAAGGACAGACGCTCAGGCAGGCTGCCTTGGTTCAGAATCTCAGTGCTGCCACTTACCAGTGACCTTGAATAAATATCTTAACCTCTCTGCCTTTAAGTTTCTCTGTCTCTAAGATTGAGATTATAAGAGTACCTACTTAGTAGGACTCTGGTGAGAATTAAATGTGTTTAGTAAAGCATTTAAAAGTATACCTGGTACCAAGTAAGTGTGATGTGTTTGCTGTTATTATCAGGGAAAGCTTTCAGGAGGAGGTAATACATAAAGGAAGAACAGTTTTCCAGGTAAGGAACTGGCAGAAGATGTTAGAGGCAGAGAGAGTCCCACAGGCAAAAGCACCCCAGGCCCTAGAGGTGCATCAAAGGGTTCAAGATGCCATTCTTTAGGCTGGAGAGGTAGATACAGCCAGGATCAGAGGCTTCTTTCTACCGTTGCTGGTAAGAAATGTCTTAGACAAGAAGAACTTGAGGGTTAGCTCTGATCAAACGTTAGGGAGACTGTATGCAGCAGTGGGTAGGAGGTAGGGGAGTCGCTTTTCTAAGGCAATAACCAGGACCAACCATAGAACAGACTTGTGACCTCATGTGCTTCACACACACAAGACTGTAGGAAGCATGATGGAGAATTCTCATTTGGCATGAATCCAGTAGCTCATCGACCCTGGATAAACTGCTGTCTTCTGTTTAAAAGACCACAATCCTGAAATTGATTATGGTCCAGGGTAGTGCATTAATTTCTTACAGCAAAAGTAATCCAGCTCATGCCCCTGCTTTTCCTAAGGAACCATTTGCTACGTTTTTACTCAGTAAATATTTGGGGAGATTTGTTCTCATAATCTCAACATGTAGATTAGCTACTTAGGGCAGTATAGTTTACATTATAGTCCGTACATCCAAACCTCCTCGGGCAGTGCAATGCTTTCTCTAGGTCCCTGAAGACTCTGGAATCATCTCAGGATCATTATCTTGACTCTTTGATTCTACAAATACAGCAACAGCTGTTCTTCACAAAGGCATACATCCATTTTTTAACCCTAGAATCAGGCAGTAAATAGTTTTATAGTAAGTAATCCAAGGGAACTTTGGCTAGGATCTTGTCATTAATATAAAGCTCCTCAGTGAGATATCACAGTTAAAAGAAAATCTACTGAAGGATTTTTATCTCCAGATGGTGATGATGGGGGTGTCATTGAAATCCCGTAGCCCTTCCTCAATGCTCCATATGTTGACAGAGAGCTCGTGCAGACATCTCCATAAATGTTACCTCTGTGTTTTAAGACTTCTGCCAGTGTTCTGCCTTACCATTCTGTATGATTTTCAGATTTGGCTACTTCAAGGACTAAGATGCTTCTTTGTTATTTCATATCTCCAAATCATATATTGGCACTGCTCCCCTGGTGATTGTTAGACCCATAATCAACAAAACCACTCTAAAGTCAGAAAGATTGAACTGATTGGTGGTAGAATGCTTCTCTTATGTCAATGAAGACATTTGGAAGGGTTGTGCCTTCATTGATGGTTACTGTTTTATGTACGACCATCACATCAAAACTAATTTTAAATGCACTATTTATAATAAGTTTCTCCAAATTTATTAAAATTACCTGGATTCTTTCCTCTGCTGATTTACACATTGCTTTACGGTTTGCGGTGACACTATTTAATTAAACTAAGTTTTCTGTTTTTCTGAACATTCAACATGTTCTCTGTATTTCCCACTGAAGCTAATTCTTTTTCTTCTGTTCTTTTGGGATCCTCATGATCAAATGCATTTCAGGTACCAACAAGCTATATCTTTTGCTCCTTTGCAATTCTGTCCCATTTCCTCCTTTTTTATATTCTTTATGTTTTAAATATTATTATCAATAAAGCAAACATTTATTGAAAGTCCATTCTGCGGTGATGATGCTATGCTAAGTAAAATGAAGATTTATAAAATGGGAAAAATCACTATATATACACTGTGTGCGTGCATGCGTGTGTGTGTGTGTGTGTGAAAGTTCACCCTTTGTTTTGTTAGTCTCTCATTTAAAGCAAACCTATATTTCCTTTTAGCCTCCCTCCTTTTGAATTCTAAATGGTGTGTGTGTGTGTGTGTGTGTGTGTGTGTGTGTGTGTGGTGTTGCTGATAGTACTTTGTGATCATATTTTGTTCAAAAAAGCAGAGATAGGCACAGAGTCTGTCAGGAAAAGTTAAAAAAACCTCTACCTTCCCAGCTAACCGTGGCCCACAGGCTTCTAATTAGCTTGATGGATCAGCACCTGGTCTGGTTATGAATGCCCAGAAGCCCATTGGCTGCTGGCAGCTGATGCCTGACTCCCTGAGGTTTGGAGATGTATCAACCCGAGCAGAGAGAACTGGCACTTGCTTAAAGGGTAACTGTAGCCAATTATTCACGGGCTCCTTTGGACTTGACTTGGCTGGAGGAAGAACCATGCTTTCAGACACATTTGAGGCAGCCTTTTCTTGCACAAATGTTGCTTCTACCTGGCACATTTTTCCTTTTTGGTGTCATTACAGTACAATGAGTAATGTCAGTACAACCCTGCAATTATCTAAGGGATAACTAAGTTATGCCATGTGTTTTTTTTCTTATGTTCTTGTTCTTCCTCCCCTTTTCTACTTTTTATTTGATAAGAATGTTTTTAAAATCAATTCATCTTCTTCTTCTGATTTCAGTGGGGTTTTAAAATATATACAATGTGTAATATTTGGTTTATATGACACTGAAATTCTAGATAGTCTGCTAAGGTTTCATTGACCAGAGGCTTGGAATTGTATCTCGGCTTTGCCACTTCGTAGTTGTAGTTTCTTGGCCTCTCTGAGCCTCAGATACCTCATCTGTAAACTGCAAAGACCAATTCCTACATCAAAAGGCTGTTGAAATGATTACACTAGGTCCTATTAGTTTCTTTCCCTTAGTAGTTACTACTCACATTGATCAGCCCTCAACATTTGAATGTCTACTGTGTGCACAGCCTGGTGGTGGAGCTCATGGGAAAATATAAACTAAACAAAATATACATAGCTACTGTTATGCTCCCTCCTCCAAAGTACATGGCCTGAACAAAAAGTGAAATCATCCAGAGGAAACAATCAAAGAATAATGTTATAACCCAGCACCAGCTCTATACTCATCTGGCAAATGTGTCCACACATGCTGTCTATTTTCATTTGTGCCAACATGGATGCGAACCTCAATACCTCTTTGAGACCCTCCCCCTGTTAATCTAATCACACACAAAAGCATTAGTCAGTTACTTAGTCCTTACTGAAGATTTCAGATGATGGGAAGGTGGGGGTGTTTACAGCATAAACCCAACACAAACAATTTGTTTAAAGCCTCATTCAATATTTCCAATCTCTGAATGGCATATTGTCACTCTTCCCCAACAAAGCCTTTGCCCTCAGTGACTCCTCTTTCTTTACCACCTTTCTCCTGAGAACAATGCAAATCCCTCTCCTTATCATTAAGTGCAGAAGTTAAGCAACCTTCTTGAGTTACCTGAGTATGTCTGTGGAGAGGTTTCACCCTTTTTCCTCACAGAGCTTATCAACTTTTTCTTCCAAACAAATGCAGTGCTAGAGTAATGCAGGTGAATACAATTTTCTCCATATATCTCTCTATACACACACCATCTTACTCCATTCTCAAAATATCCTTGTGAAGGTAGTATTTTATCAGTTTTACGATGAGAAAACTAAAACTGAGAAGTTGAGGACCACCCCAATGTATAAGCCCTCTGCCTCATACATTTGTTGTGAGGACTAAATAAGGTAGCATACTGTTAAGTGCTTGTCCCAGCGCAAGTCACAGAGAAAGAATGGTGGCCTCCAGTAACAGAAGTAATAATGGCAGTAGACGCAATATAGCAACACCCTTGTCCTATCTAGCTTGATGGTAGCATAATGAACGTCAACGACAGGTTTAGCTGCATATTTTGCAGGACCCCGTACAAAAGCAAAATGTGAAGCCTGGCTAGGGGTAGGGAAGTCAGCCTCTGCATTCCACAGGCCCACCACCCCAACCTATGGCAGATGAGTGACCCCCACCCCCCAGCCAAGGGATAACAGTCTCTAGGCTAGTATGTGCTTGATATTTGAGTTGGATGTGAGTGAGAGGCCCCTGCTGAGTCACCCACCATGTTGCCCACCAAACACACCATGAATTGCAGCTCAAGGCAGGGATGGCTGTTGCCTTGCCTCTCCCAAATGCCGCAGGGTCGGTGACCCTCCATACCAAGACTACCCACCACCGCTAGGGGGAGAAGAGGGTAAGGGCTGAAAGCAGGCCAGCCCCCTCCCTAGCCCCATCAATGCCACCTGATTCCTACCCACCCCCCCCCCACACACACCCCCCCCCCCCCCCCCCCCCCCCCGCCCCAGGCAAAGAGCAATGGTGGTTGTGGGGTGAGCCAGAGAGGGAATCAGCAGGCAGCACCCTAGGCAGAAGGAGGTAGGGAGCAGCCAGCCAAAAACTCATCCCAGGAAGGCAGGACCTCATGTAAGCTGAGGTTCTAAGCCCTACAACACATGGTCCATAGTCCTATCAGACTTCACTTACAAAACACAAATTCGAAGTTAAAAGTATTTGGAATGACAAGACCGCCACTGCAGAGCATTCAACCAACTGCAGGGGCCTTCTAAGAGCCAGGCCCTGTGGGATAGCATTAGTCACATGTCCGTGAGGCCAGCCCTGATCAACAATGAATATGCAAGTGCTTTAAAAACTTTTAATGCTGTATAAATGTAAAGTATCATTGCTGTAATAACTACTACGCAAAAATAGTATTAGGTCCTAGCAATTCTGTTGGACATTTACTTAGTAACCCAGATTTGTAAGAGCAAAAGTGAGCCCTAATACATTTGTTTTTCTCCCAGGGAGGAAGAAATGTTTCCAGATCCTTCTGAGTGATAGGGTGAAACAGTTTCCAGGGAACATCCTTGCACTCCCCAGAAATCTCCCTTGTAATAGATGTGTCAAGGCAGAGACCCCGATTCCTCCACAGATCAGAATTATGGATCCTCCCCTAAGTAGGAAAAAGGAACTCCTACCCTGGAACTCCCCTCAGCATCTGCTTCCTGCCACCCACCACCCCAGGCCTGACATGGGGTTCTCTGTCACGCACTTTCCATTAATTCAGAATTTCAAACTCAGGGATGTCCCACTGCCTTGGTCACTCCTTGGTTTTATGGGTACTGGGCTGCAGACCTGACACTCTCACTCCTTACACGTAGATTTGGTTCCATATGTTTCAACATAACAGATCTGCAGGGGCATTTTTGATATTTATAAAAGCATCCAATGATTCAGAATAAAGCAGTTATTAAACAGCTTCTTGGTCTACATCATAATTAGAAAAAGCAGCTGAGAGAAAGCGGAGAAAACGCCAATTAGAACATTCTTATCCTCCATACCCACCAGGGACCCATTTAGAGCAAAGTAGTGATTTACCAAATGATAGCCTAACGTCCTGAAAGAGTTAATGTGGCTTCCCACATTACTTCTACCCATACAGCAGTTTCTGCCCCAGGGGTACGCTGACTCATTCCATAGGTCCTGAAGTGTGGCTTTTCCCAGCACAGCACTACAGACCCCGCCCCAGTGCTCAATAGAAAGGAGTGGCTAAAGGTTCTCCCTGCCCCCATCAGAAACTTCAGGGAGCCTGTGTTCTTTCTTTCCCGGGGTCTTTCTCTTGTAAGCCAGTGAGGGGGGCAGCAGACACCACCACCAAGTGTCAGGCTGGGCATTGCTCTGCAAGGGAGAATGTTTTAGAGCAAAGCTGCTATCAGTCACTGTTGTGACAAAGCTCTCCTTCATAGCAGCTTGCCTGATGCAGCAGCTGTAGTGTCATGGGAGAATACATGAGACTGGGGGATAGGAATTTTGAATCCTAGCCATGGTTATGCTACTTACTAGCTGTGTGACCTTGACCAAGTCTTTGGACCTCTCAGGGACTCCGCTGCCTCATCTATCAAATAAAAGCAATATTAGCCATACCAACCTCTGGGTTATTGTTCCAAGGATTAATTAAAGTAGCATGTAAATATATTTTGTCAACTAAAAAATATCTTGGGGCACCTGGGTGGCTCAGCTATTAAGCGTCTGACTCTTGATTTTGGCTCAGGCCCTGATCTCAGGGTCATGGGATCGAGCCCTCGTTGGGCTCCCCACTGGGTGTGGTCTGCTTAAGATTGTTTCTCTCCCTCTCCCCTCCACCTCTCTCAAATAAATAAATAAATATTAAAAAAAAAATTCTTACACCTGTTTGTTAATTAAGGAAACATTATGGCATAATGAAAAATCATGGATCTCAGAGCCATACATTCTGGATTTAATTCTAGTTCTGTTTGATCTTGGAAAAATTACTTAGTCTCTCAGAGCCTTCACAATTTCTTCATCTGGAAAAAAGATGGTACTAAAGTAATAACAAAGACCCTCCAGCATTGTTGAGGTAGTGCATATAAAGGTGAGGTGCTTGGTAGGTACACAAGATCGGGCACCTGGCTGGCTCAGTCAATAGAGCATTGTACTCTTGATCTCAGGCTTGTGAGTTTGAGCCTCACATTGGATGTAAAGATTACTTAAAAAAATATATATATATATATATTATATACTTAATATATAATTATACATAAAATAATTATATATAAATAAATTATATATAAATAAATATATACTTAATATATAATTATGTATAAATAAGTATATAATATTATATACTTAAAATACATATATATATATTATATATATCTGGTTATATAGATATGTAGATATCTATATAACCAGAGTAGGGACACAAGAAATATGCTTTCTCCCTTCATGTCTCTTTCGTATTCCCAGAAACATCTTCCACAGATATGCACTTCTTTTTCGATCCTGGACCTCAAAGTCAGAATCCTGTCCCCCGAGGCTCAGGCAAACTCTGCTGCATCCTCATGCTGAGTTCTCTGGCTCCCTTCCTCTGCCTCCCAGGGTGTTGGCAGGAGAAGACAAGAGAGAAACCAATCTTGAGGGCTGAACATAAGCATGTTATTCTGACATGCACTCATGTGATAAAAGATTATGCAAAAAATTGCATATACTTGGGGCGCCTGGGTGGCTCAGTTGGTTAAGCAACTGCCTTCGGCTCAGGTCATGATCCTGGAGTCCCGGGATCGAGTCCCGCATCGGACTCCCCGCTCAGCGGGGAGTCTGCTTCTCCCTCTGATCCTCCCCTTCTCATGCTCTCTGTCTCCCATTCTCTCTCTCAGTTAAATAAATAAAAAATCTTAAAAAAAAAATTGCATATACTTTTAAAATATTTGCTTTTGTTGTGCATCAAATTCTGTTCTTTAAACCTGATTCCATTAAAATATTTTAAAAAGTATAGAATTATCATGTGCCCCCTGTCATTGACCCCATTGTTTTATTGCACCTGTTGAGACAACTAGCAAAACCTTCATCTTTTCCCACCCACGTTGTCCTCCCCATTTTTTCACCATCTATCTAATTTCCGGAGTTCATCCTAGACTCCATTTTCTTTCTTGCCTTCAACCTCCATTCAATCACCAAGTCACGGAGATGCTACATCTTTTTATCTCTGGTCCATCCTCATCCTCTTTATCCCCACCTCCACAGTCTTTACTTCATTCAGTCCAATATCATTTCTCATCTGGGTTTCTGCAGTGGCTTTCAAAATAATTTTTATATCATAATGTTGTTTGGAGAATTAAATGAGATAATAAATTTGCATTTATTAGCATAACATAGCACATGGCCTCTGGCCCCTGGTGGGTACAAAATAAATGGTAGGACACAAAACTGTCAGAAAAGAAGATTTGGCTCAGTGTAAGAAAGTCTTTTGTAGTAGTAAAAGCCCCAAAGATGGGATACGCTTCTTCAGCTGGTAATGAACTCCCTAGCACTGGAAGAGTCCAAGTCTTTGTTGAGTGACTCTTCATTAGCAGTTGTAGAGGAGATTGAAACAGCATTAATTGCATTTAAGTTCCCTTCTGAGTAAGTCAGGACACTTTCAGTTACAAGTGCCAGAAAACAAACTCAAAATGCCTGAAGCAAAACAAGGAATTTAGTGGCTCATATTGATAAAATGGAGAGGTTTCATTTAGGCAGAACTGAAGGAGCCTTGAAAGCTATCCCTGGAATCACTCAGTCTCTCACTCCATGTTGCTGCTCTGCTTTCCTCTACACTGGCTTTACCCTTAGGCAGACCCTCTCCACGGGATGGCCCTTGGCAGCTGCAGGCATTAAGCCCAGCACGCTGGCAAGGTCAGTGTCCCCAACTTAGAAACCTCAATGAAAACAGAGCTTCTCTTTCCCAGTGTTCCAGCAGAATCCTGGTCCTAAACTCCCCTGAAAGATCCCCTGTGACTGAGTGACAAAATCCTTTGACTGGCCAGTGGATCGTGGGTCCACTCTGTGGTCAGCTCTTCTAGGATTTTCTAGGATTTCATGGCTGAGGGCTGAAGGAGTGGGTCTTCAGTGAAAAATCAATTGCTAACAGAAATAGAAGGGACTGGGTGTCAAGCAAGAAAAACAGTGGGCATCAACCACAACTTCCTATCCTGAGATTCAGTTATTCCAATCCAAAATTATTTTCAATATTTATATGTAATTCTTTCTCCCTTTGCCCCTCTAGTATATGTTAACAGCCTTAATGGACACTGCTGGAGAATTAGCATAATGATATACATAATTACCATCAAATGATAAGCTATCTTGTCCTACATAAAATCCTGTGGAGGAAAAAAAGAAACCTCTTTTTTATGAGTCTACATTAGAAAAAGTTTCTGTCCACTCCCAGGGGCATGAGCTGTTCCTCACTTACACAGCTGATAAGCACACTAGAAGCTACTATAGGAAGGAGTTTTGTTACTTAGTGAGTTGGTAAGTTGGAGTAGCCTCTTGATTCTAAAGACCTATGAATTAATCCTAGGGTGAACTTAATTCTCTGGTTGAATAATTATTGTGCAACAGGTAGCATGCTAGATTTTTACATGGGTGCATCATTTAACCCTGAAAGCACAATTATCCGTATTTCACAGAGGCAGAAACTGAAGTGCAGCAAGATTAAGTAACTTTTCAGGGTCTACAGCTAGTAAATGATAGAGTCGGATTTGAACCCAGGTCTGAGCCTACAGCCTTTTTCTATACATTACACTACCTCCTTGAGGACCCCAAGTATAATCTCCAATGTGCTATAAACCATATTCTTCTGAATCAAAATTTGAATCAAAAATCAAAATTCTGAATCAAAATGGTCTGTCTGACTCACTTAAAGAGGGTCGCCCTGGGAAGTCTGGAATTTTGCCTACTTAGTAAAACAGACATCCAGATCAGGTTACTGGAGCATTGCCCTCTCATGGCTAACCTTGCTGCAAGTGTTGAGCACAACCGCTCTGTTGGTTAAAGGTGTTAGAGGGATGAAGTATTTAACACCTGTATTATGAGGCTAGAACTGATTCCCAGGGGCTGGTTGTAAGCAAAAGATGCAAGCAAATGTCTTAGCTATGGCTCAGTGGAGCTGTGCATGGCTCAGGCCTTGAATGTAGTTAACATCCAAAAGAAGTCCCTAGGTCTTAATTCAGAAGACTGGGGCAGAACATTCCTGGCAGATGGGCCTCTGTGTTTACATTCATTCCCCCTGGATTCCAAGCCTGCTTGCCTTCAGGAAAAAGTGTAAATCCCTTCTGCTCATTCTGGGTTGTGTTAGCTTGGTAGTAAATATGCCCATGGTTAATAGGCAGTCTATAAATTGTTTTAAATTTGCTATCCAAATAAAGGAATTTTTCCACAGCAAAAGTATGATCATGCAATAAAAATAATACGATCTATGAGCGGTGGAAGTCAACCTATACCTTATCTATCTCATTAATGTCAAGCAAACCCTGAGTAAAAGGGAGAATTGTCCTGCTTCTATGGTAGACATACCCCACCAATAGCCACACACACCCGCTCACTACTCTGAGCCTTCCCTGATGCCTACATCTTATAGAACTCCATGATCCTGTTTCTTCCCCAGTACACAGGGTCTGTCTCTCTGGCTTATGTCCCATGCTCTCTATCTACACACACCAACTTTGGTTTTTCAAAATTCAACACCCTGCTTTCTACATGTTGAAAGGTAAGGTTCTACCATATCATGATTATAAGTCCATATTCATATCTTTTACATAGCTTAGTTCTGAAGTGTCTTTTTATTAGAAACTTGTTCACATGATTAAAAAGATTTATTTGAGGGTGGAGTTTTCTAAAATTTTTCTAGCCTAGCAATGGGTCATGTTTCATCCCAGAGTATAAACTGGAAAATGTGGGTGCTGTCCAAAGTTCTTTGATAATTCTACATGTAGTTCTAGTTGATGGCATCCCACTTCCAAGCCTTTTAACTATCAGGAAATCAGCGGATAGCAAATCCATAGCTCTTGTCCTCACCTCTCTCCTGAGCTTCAGATTTATATTCCTTTTGCTTTCTGCATGTGTCTATGTGGAGAACAACTAAAATTCGACATGTCCCAAGCTTTCTTTCACTTGTTTGACAAATATTTTCCTAATGCCTATTTGGGGTCAGAAGGTAAACATAAATAGAAGATCATATAAGCAGGGTCCCTGACTTCATGCAGTCTTATAGGGAGATCCATAACTAAATAAGTAATTACCAAAAAGAATAATAATAAATGCTATATTAGGAAAGCAAAGTTACTGTGAGAGCAAAAGAATTTTGCCTGGGCCAGTGCAGAGATGTATAAAAATTTTCCTGGAATAAGTTACATATTAGTTGAAATCCATAAGGATAAACTGGAGTTACTCAGAAAAAGGGTTCCACAAAGTTAGAGTCCATCAGTAATCTACCTTGTTATCCCTCAGCTCTCAACTCAAGTTTGACATCACAGGCATTCACTAAATGAGCAGAAGTATTTTTATGTCACTACCTTTAAAAAAAATCATTAATGTGGTATAAAGGATCATGGGACAGCTCTGTCTAGTGAATACACACACAAATACAAGACTTAAAACAAGCATTTTCTAAATGGAATCTGAATTATCAGAGCTTTGATAGAAAGTCAAAAGGTTCTCCCTCCCTCTTACTATCTCATCACCTCTTAATCCTATTTATATCCGAGAATTCCTCCCTGGACTTTGTTTACTGACCTGAGATATTTCCAGCTTTAAGTTTTTTTTTTTTTAAAGATTTTATTTATTCATTTATTTGAGAGAGTGAGAGAGAGAGAGAGCACATGAGAGGGGGGAAGGTCAGAGGGAGAAGCAGACTCCCTGCCGAGCAGAGAGCCCGATGCGGGACTCGATCCCGGGACTCCAGGATCATGACCTGAGCCAAAGGCAGTCGCTTAACCAACTGAGCCACCCAGGCGCCCCAGCTTTAAGTTTTGTATGCCTGGCATTATAATTCTGAAGGACAGAGGCAGCTTCTGTGTAAGTAGGTTTGTGCCATGCCTGCTTTTAAATAATTTTAAAGTATTTTTTCTTTGCTCAGAAATGCTCAAAACAAATTAAAAGCTGTGAGACAAATAATGTAGGATATTAAGCTAACATTGAAACAAGAAAGATCTTTTCCTTTAATATTTTTAAGTATGAGAGGATTTCTGCCTCCAAGAATCTCAAGGCAGTTCTCTTAAATATATAATTCTAGTTGGCTTAAGACCAACAGTCATAAATAAATTTGTATTACATCATGGAATTACATGTTGATCCATGAAAACTGATCTTCCTAGTTTCAGATGTTAAATCCATCTGGATCTATTGAGAGAGGAGAGCCTACCTTTTTATTCATTGTCTTCCTAACTCAGGAAGCGGCCATCATACTAGATTTGCATGATTCCACTACATAGCTCCAGATAAAAAAATCAACACTGGTTGGCTCATTTCCCTTGTTTTCCTGGAAATTTTACTAAAACATTGAATCCTTTCCTGGTTGAGGTTGCTATCATTGAAGGCAATAGGCATCTCTCTCTATTCTATTTCAGAACTCTTAGACATTTTTATCAAGGTGCATACCTTGATACTGTGAATGTGGCAGGTATACAATAAAGGTTTTGCTAAAAACATTTGAGCTAACATTGGGGGGGGCGGTCATTATGTGCCAGATACTACAGTTAGTACTTTACAAAGTGTGTAAGTTAGGGCTCAATCAGAGAAATAGAACCATGGTAGATATGCACCAGGATATTTATTGCAGGAAATTGGCCTATGTAATTGTGGGAACTGGCTAAGTAGTCTGAAATCTGTAGGGCAGGCCATCAGGAAGGACAGGCTGAAACTCTAAGGCAGGGGCTGAATTTGCCATTCACAGACAGAGCTGCTTTTTCTTCAGGGAAGCCTCATCTCTGCTCCTAAGACCTTTTAACTGATTGAATCAATCAGATTATCTAGAATAATCTCTCTTAAAGTCAACTGATTACGGACTTTAATCACATCTACAAAATACTTTCACAGCAACACCTAGATTGTGTTTGATTAAGTAAATGGGAACTATAACCTAGGCAAACTGGCACATCAAAAAGAGCACCACACATGTGTAATCTCCTTTCCTCCTAACTACAGGTCTATGAAGTAATTTCCATTATTATCATAAACCAATATCTAATATATTATCATATGTTATCATATATCACATTATCCAATATAACATATATGTTATATTACCATATAACAGTTTTGCAAGGTGGAAAGATAAGGCTCAAAAAACTTAAGTAACATACTCAAGATTACAAAGCTATTAAGTGAAATAGCCATTACTTGAACCCATAGGTCTGATTCCAAAATTGGGAGCTTAATTAACTACTGCAAAATACTACATCAAAACAAATTCTATTCCTCTAAATTTATACAAAGGGACTCATATTAGTGTTTCACATATCTCTTAGAACTTACCGTCATCTTTAGACTTTGTGAGACTAAAATATTCAACATAGTCTTCTGGATAATTTTCTTTAATGCAAAGAAAGAATACAGGAGATTGGGGAATTCCAAATGTTAGTCCATTCTGATATCAAATTGCTGTTCTTAAATAAGTAGTTTATGTTAGAGAAGGTTGCATTCTTGATGACTTGGAATGGATGCTTTACTTTTCACTGGGATATAGGGAAGTTGGGAGTTGGTGCTATAAGAGTTTTTTCTAAATTGTTTCATGTTTCAAGGGACAGTATATTACTTAATATAACCAGTGTATTAAAAACAAAATGTGGATTCCCCCAAGTAAATGAACATGAGGCTATAGTTCATATTTTAAATAATATAAATTAGAAATTAACTGACTTTTAGCAAAAATATAAAATTACTGAAGGAAGAAATAAGTCTGGCATTGAATATCCTGGGGCACCATAATATCATGCTAAGTGTCTGACCAAGTGGCAAGAATTCATGGTTTTGCTCCTGTCTCTAGTTAGGGTAGGTCATTAGGCAAGTGACTTAACCATTCTTGGCATCAATTTCCTTTTCTACAATATGAGAGCGTTTCAGAAGATGATCTCTTATATTCTTTATGCTGTCCTAGAGCATTAAAATGTCTAAAATTTCAACTATAAGTAGGGGCTATTTTAGTGCCAGAGAGTAAAAAGTCATTCTTCTGTGGATTAATGTTTTTACCCAAACCAGTAGGAGACTACACTGATAAAACCTTTATGTTTTAATATGCATACCTGGAGGTTACTGCCAAATTCCATTAGTGCCGGGATGAAGTTAATTTCCAGGTCTTTAGTATTTAATAAATGAGCTGATTATGCTGAATGGAGCATCAGTACCAGCTACCATGGACAGCAACTCTTCCTCCCGGCTCCCTCAAGTTTTCACTAGCCAAGCACGAATGCTGACAGAGAATTCGATTTCCATCATTCTCTAGAGGTGGCACAGACTCAAAAAGGCCTATAGGTCCCAAATGACTCTGGAGTGCAGAAGACTTGATGATACAAAAATGAGAGCATGCCTCCTTTCTAAAGAGCCTGTAGTTCCTTGCTAACAAAGGGCATCTTTTGGACGAGCCCAATATTGTTGCTGGAGAAAAATATCCAGAAGAGAGTGATGCCCTGGGGAATGTCATTCTTCAGTCATTCACAGGATCGGAAAACCAAGAAAACACCTATCCCACCCCAAGTCTCATGTGTTTGGTTGCACAGTGAGAAATAGAACTAAATAGCCTGACTCCTAAACCCATTGAAAGCTTGCTGATCTCAAAAAAAACAGAGAGATGCAAACATGCCCCAGTCAAGAAGGCAGATCATGTCCAGTCTGTTTCTCTTTCTATATATGTAAGATGTAAAATCAAAAAGCTTCATGAACTCCTTCTGTAAAGGAGAAATCATTTGTATACGATTAAGTGCTCACACTCTGGGGCCTCACAGGCCTAGGCTTATATCCCGGCCCTGGCTCTTGCTAAAGGGGTGGCTTCAGAATATACTATTAACCTGAATCTCACAAAAGCACACAATGACATGAAAATAGACAAAACAGTGGACATTTCATGTTTCTTGTTTAAGGAAATGAATGCTGTCCCATAACTACGAGCTGCAGATCTAAGCCTTTTATTTTTCATCTGTAAAGTGGGGATAATAATAAAACTTACCTCCTAGGGTTCTGAGAATTAAATGAGATAATTTACAGATGCCTGGCAAATTGTAAGTGCTCAGTAAATGTTGCATAGTATTTAAAAACTGATTCACATTTCTATTTTAGTGCCTGACGTTTGCAGTTGATCAAAATCTCTGTTTTCTTTGGTCTTAAAACAATAAATGTGCACTCTTAAAGTTTAGAAACTGAAAGTACCCTGAGAAACAGACTGATTAGTACTGTTGGAGTTCATCGGAATGTTGTACATTTCCTTAAATATTTGAAGTATCTCATTCCAAACTATTTTTCACGGACAGGTTGGGTGCTGTTACCTTGTTTTCAGACGATGGGTATCCTTTGTGGGAATCTGCGGTTCTTATCCCAGACTAAGTGGGCAACTCACACTTTTGGACGGAACGTTGAAACACCAAAGAACTGAAGTGCGTGGGTTGCCAGATATGTTCATTCAAACGTTATGGACGTAAGCAGTCTGTAAACCACACATTATTTTTATTTATCCATGGCAAGGAAGAACTATTGGGATTTTTAAGAATGGGTGAAAGGCCTTGTCGTTTGAGGTCAGGTGTCCCTCATTTAACTGGCATGATTTTGAAGAGAATAAATTTATACAACTGTTCGTAGTAGTACAATGGTAACTTTGGTGGAAACCGGGGGCAGGGATGAAGGGTGTGTTTGAACCGTACCAAAATCTTAACTAAAAATGTTAACCTAACCGTGGCCCTCTGGGTCTCCTGGGGGCTGATCGTTGCGCTCAGAGAACCGCTGGAACGCTAGTCGCTCGGGTGGTGCCACCAGTCCCCACAAGTGGAGGATGGAGGTGGCCTCTCCAGCGTCGTGAACTCGTAGCAGCTCGGTTGGTGGGAGCAAACCCTAGGTGGCCTCGGGAGTAAAGCGGGACCTTTTTTCTCCCCCTCTTCCCCCTCCCCCTTCCCCCAGCGGCTGCGACGGCAGTGACGGCGGCGGTGGCGGCTGCTGCTACCGCTGCTGCCGCTGCCGAGCTGGTCACCTGGGCGCCTGCGGAGCTGCCTGGCTGCCGCCGCTGCGGCGGCCTCTCAGAGCGCGAGAAGGAGGCGGCGAAGAGCGAGAATATCCATAGTAACACAGGATGCGCCGGGCGCCGAGCAGGAGCGAGTGCGGGAGGAGGAAGCCCCCGCGCGCCGGCAGCCCGCGGTGCTAGGCGCCCTGCAGCCCCCGCGCGCCGCGCCCGGTCCCGCGTCGCTCTCGCAGTTAGGGTCCGGCTGAGTGGTAAGCCCTCCCCGACAACTAAGCCGACACCTCCCACCGCCCGAGCCGCCCACCCCCGGGAAGCCGCGGCAGAACAATGGAGAGCGCCGCCAGCAGCCCTGGAGACGGCACTCGGGGGAGGACGCGCCGCCGCCGCCGCCGCCGCCGCCGGGGCTGGCGCGCGCCGCGTGGGGCCGGGCGCGTGCGAGGGCGCGCGGCGGGGTGGGGGGCGC